>NW_020953955.1:217083-272015 GCF_900497805.2 Vombatus ursinus | reverse complement strand
TCTCTCTCTCTCTCTCTCTCTCTCTCTCTCTCTCTCTCTTTCTCTCTCTCCCATCCTCAACAGAGCATCATTCCTTTGATCCTAACACAAATGTATAAGGCCAAGAGTCATTGCCCAATAGCTAATTGTAAAAAGACACAAATGGCTTTCAAAAGCAGAAATATAAACAATCAACAGCCATATGAGGGTCTGTGCCAAATCACTAAGAAGAAAAATGGAAATTGAACTCAGGTTTTCCCTCACATAGACCTTCCTATGATCCGATAGATGCAGGGCCCTTTATTCCTTATTGCTGGTGGGGACGAAGCTACTGGGAATAGCACATCTCTGCTCCGATCCCTCCATGGAATTACCTGAAGTTGTAGCCAGGAGAGACACTGTTCTTCTCAGAGATACCATCTAGCCGGGTGAAGGAATATTTGGGGATGCACTGATCTGAGGACCTGTCCAAGTCACAGACCCAGCCAATCTTGATACCCAGGACTCCTCCCTGAAAATAGAAACCAGATATTAGTATTGTTGTAATAATAATAATAACAATAATAATGATAACTAGCATTTATATGGTAGTTTCAATTGGTAAAGCACCTTAAAGATGTTATCTCCTTCAATCCTCACAATAACCCTGTGAGAGAGATGCTATTATTATTACGCCTATTTTGTAGATGTGGAAACTGAGGCTGAGAGGCTAAATAATTGGTTCCAGCTCACATAACTAGTATCTGAGCCAGAATTCAAACCCAGCTCTTCTTGATTCCACGTCTATTGCTCTGTCTATCCACTCTGTCACCTAGATGCCGTAAATATATATGAAATAAGAGAGAGTTACTAGACCCATGATTTTCTTGGTATGAGGAAAATGGGGAGATGGGGAAATACAGGTTGGCCCTCACCCGACTAGGGTCACATAGCCAGTATATGTCAGGAATGGGACTTGAACACACGTCTTTGTGGCTCCATGGTCAGCTCTGTCCTACACTCCCCTGTCTCTCAATGATGAACATTCTCATACTTTCTCCCAGCTTCCCAGCTCCCCTAGAGGTAATCAGGCAGCATCTTGCTTTCTTTCTTCAGATGGGGGATTTGAAGAAAGGGGATTAATTTATCCCAAGGACCTCAGTAAAGAGGCCCCACAACTAGGCTGAGGCTTCATGACCCCCTAGCCCACAGGTCTGGGAGTCCTGGCCTACCAACCACATTATGTGAGAGAAAAAGATACCAAGGTATGATCCGGCACAGCGCCCAGCAAATACTAGGTGCTTGATTGTTTTCTCTACTAGTCTCCATCGTCTGGGGTACCGTATGCTTTTTAAACATTCTTGGGCATTTTCAGTGACTCAACCACTCTCAAGATAAGGAGTGGGTGTGGTCCACTCCCTTTCCCCCCACTGCACAGAACGGAAAACAGAGGCTGAGAGCTAGGAGTGCCAATTGACCCAGAGTCAAAAGATGCCTAAAGGACAGAAGAAGTTGGTGGGCTGGGGTCTTGCCCCAGATTTCTGGACCACCTCCACTCTACGGAAACCCACTGGGCCACAGCGTCATGGGATTCAGACATTAGAGGAAGTGCTGACACCACATGGGACAAGAGAATGGAGTCCTCACTGTGTTGGCGAGCTTGGCAAAATCTTGTCCTGCAAACTTGACCACGTCGCCCACCCGGAGGATGGGACAGAAGGGGGCAGTTTCAGGGTGGAAATGGCATTTCTTTATGTCTGCAGAGGTGAGGTTGGGTAGCAAGTTTCCCCTGGGAAAGAGCAGGAAAAAAGAGAGAAGAGAGAGAACCTGGGTGAGTGGAAAAAAATCAGGGGTGGATTGACGAGGGACAAAGGGGAAAATAGGGTTTTCACTTAACATCTTCTAGGACTTTAGGTATCCTGGAGGATTCCTGTGCTAGGGCCAAACCAGAAAACATGCAGTGCAGCCCGAAACAGAACTCCCAGCACAGGCCCTGAAGCCAGAGGACAGGAGGACTGGGTGACTTTGGGTGCTGAAACTGAGAACATTCCTACTCTTAACACACTGGGGTAAAGACCAGTTAGAGGAGGAGCAAAAAGCAGAGCCCCACCCCAACCGCTCCTAATTGCCTTCTCAGGGCTCAGGGGAGAGGAAGAAAAAGATGTGAGTAGTCACAGTAGATAATCTGGACAGGTTTTCACTCACTTTAAAGACAGAATGAATCATGGATGGGACATAGAATGTTGGAGCTGGAAAGGCCCTTAGAACGTAGAACATCAGAGTTGGGAGGGATCTTAGAACACGGAACACTGGGCCTAGGAGGGACCTTAGAACAGAACGTCAGAGGGAGATGGTCTGACGCAGCGGAAAACACACTGGCTTAATAGTGTTTTGCCCCAGCTTAACCTGAAGTTTCCCAGCTGGGTGACTTTGGACAGATCCCTCAACCTCCTTCGCCCATTGCTTCCACTGGAAAATTAAGGTACTGAGCTAGATAGTCTCTGTGGCCCCTTCGAGCTCTAGAACCAGGGTCCTATGAAAAACCCGGAAGGGACTCCGAGACCTAGAATCTAGAACGTCAGAGCCGGAAGGGGTCACAGGACACGGAACGCCCGACCGGACGGAGGGAGCCGCCTAGAGAAGTCCTTTGCCCAGGCTCCCCGAGTTCATAAACAGCGGGTTTGAGTCTAGGCCCTGTCTCTCCAAACCCTGAGCATGCTCCACCACGCCAAACGGTCTTCAATTAAATCATGAAGAGATCGTTCACACCAGCTCACTGGCTTTATTTATCCGAAAGAAAGCGGCCCGTGGAGAGATGTGTTTGTGTTTTAGTAAATCTGGGGGGGGATGTGCAAGCGCAGTTACAGTCATTTATGGTCCAGCGGCTCACGAGAATAACTACAGCTATGACTTTGCTCCGGGTGAGGACGTGGGACCACATTCCTTCTCTCAGGAATCATCTGTCACGGCATGGTGCATTGAGGGCCAGGCCTGGAGGCAGGAAGACTCATCTTTGTAAGTTCACATCTGGCCTCAGACACTTAGCCGTGTGACCCTGGGCGAGTCACTTAAGCCTGTTTGCCTCAGTTTCCTCATCTGTCAAATGAGTTGGAGAAGAAAGTGGCAAACCACTCCAGTATCCTTGAACCCTAAATGAGGTCACGAAGAGTCGGACAGGACTGAAAAACAGCTGAACAACAACTCTCTCTACCTCACAAAGGACCATGCCACTCCCTTTCCAGCACTGGGATGAAACTCCCAGAGTCCTTTAGCTTGGTGCCTCTCTCCTGGGGTTAGCTTCCCTCTCCTGCTTCTTCCCAGTAATTGAGGTTGGGCACAAGTGACCACTGAGCAGAGGTCCTGAAGATGTTCCAGCCCCTCTCCGAGCCCAAGGTCACACGGCTAGTAAGTGTCTGAGACTAGATGTGAACTCAGGAAGATGAGTCTTCCTCACTGCAGGCCTGGTACTCTATCTACTGCTTCACCTAGCGGCCCCATCGTCATATATATAGTTACCTGTTATTATTATTATTATTAATTACCATGATTGAATAATTTGGCGATTTGTAACATTACTCATTTGTACTCCTCTTGGAATTGGAACGCTTGGGTTTCATCTTGACTTTGAGGCTTATCAGCTGTGAGGCCCCAGCCAAGCATATTCAACCTCCCCAAACTTTCACTACCTCTTTCACAGGATAGTTGTAGGGAAAGTGAATTGTAGGGAAAGTAAACTGTAAATCTTAAAGCCCTAAGTAAATAGGAGTTGTTGTTTTGTTCAAGCCCAGGACTATGGGCCCAAAAGTACTTGACAGTCCTTAGAGGTGGTTCAAGCAAAAGGCCCAAGGGAGGCCTAGGCTGGGGAAGGATGTGGGAAAGGCCTACCACCTTCCCCAGTCTAAATGATGAGAAAGGGCAAAAAGCACGACAAAGGAAGCAAAAGGAATGTAACCGGGTGCACGTGTCTCTTACGTCCTTCTGTCCAGCTCCAACTTCCTAGATACAGGAAGGGAGGTTGGGGAGGAAGCTATGGATCAGTTCTAAGGGTGAAGAATAAGAGGAGAAGAGCAAACAAGTTGTGGATTGTGAAAAATGGAGAAGGAACAGTAAGCTATGGATCAAATTTTAAGGGGGAGAATAAAAGGAAGGGAGGGAGGAATCTGTGGGTTGGGTTCTAGCTAGGAATGCTGAGGAAAAAGATGGAAGGAAACTGGCCACTGGGCTTGAGGTATGGAAGATGAGAGGAGAGGTGGGGAGGAAGCTGCAGGCTGGGTCCTAGGTCCAGACCAAGGACTCACTTCTCAAAGTCGAAGAGAGGGAAGCGGATGCTGTTCTTGATGAAAATGGTGAAGTTCTCAGCTTCCATCATGACAGGCCTGCAGGATGAAAGCAGAACCCTGAGCTCCTCCTGGAGAGGTGGGGAAGCTCACCCCCCACATGGGTGGGGATAGGGAGTTGATCCCCCAAAGGGTAAACAGAGGTGGCCCCAAGCCTGTAGAAATGGGGCCTTTCAGTACTAAAGGGAAACCCTTTCAGAACCTCTGCCCTCGGGTGGGAGTACTCAGGAAGGAAAATGGAGGGAAGTCAACAGGCAGGCAAGGGACCCCTCCTGCTCCCCACGCCCCAAGAATAGGGACTTCCCAGGGAGTCTACAAGGGCCCACGCTGGGAAGTCAGGGAGATTTGGGGGCTAGCTCGTCTTCTTCCATCTTGTTCAGGGGATCAGAAGGCTCAGCTCTTACATCTTCACTGTGTCAACCTCCACAGGACACCAGCCTTGGATCTCACAGGTTTTTAGCTTCGAGCTATAGTTCACACAGCGGCCAGTGAGAATGCCTGGGAGAAAATAATGGCCACATCACCCAGGGAGCCGTCCTATTGCCCTTTCCCACCTTCTACCCCCACCTATCTGAGCTAGGAAGGCCCAGATTGGGATGTACTGGAATCAGCCAGACCACTGGAGAAAGATAATTGACCAGTTTTCAGTTGAGAGTATTTACACCTTGGAAATCGGCAAAAGCTGCAATCTGGGTTTGGTTGTTCCATCGATTGTCTAGACCTCAGAAACTACTAGTTTATAGACTAAACTTGAAAGTTTGTCATAGGTACATTTTTTTTTTGGTGGAAAACCAGTTGTTCAACATTTACCAGGACACCACTGGACAGGGTCTCTATAATAGGAAGACCAGCTGGGGGTCAGAAGGTGTCAGAATTGTACCTGAGGGGACAGTCACATCTGTCTCTTCCTTCCCCCTGTATTCCTAACCTCATTAGAAAATGGGCAGATGTGCTACTCAGCCTCCTTCTGCCCCAGCTAGTGAACACTCCACCGGGATTAGGTTCTCCCTCAACACTAGCTCTTCCTCCTTCCCAGGACTCCCAACCAGCAGCATGTTGGGCAGAGACATGGCACAGACACACTCACCTCCACCAGTGAAACTCTCGGCCCGGCAGTCCCTGTCCGTGGTACAGGCGTGCTTCTCTTCATTCTGCAGAGACACGGTACTGTGACGGAGCACCCCTCTCTCCCTAGCTCTCAGAACCCCTCAGGGGGTCAGTGGCCAGGCTCCCCACTTCCTTCTCTCCTATGCAATCCATCCTTCACACGGCCGCCAATGAGAATTCCACGCATCTAACAATGTTACTCCTCTGCTCAAGCAACTTCAATGGCTCCTTATGGCCTCTATTCAGTTTTTAAAGCCCTTCAGAGTTGGGCTGCAATCTCTACATTCCAGCCAGACTGGCCTCCTTGCTATTTCCCATGTTTCCCACCCCTGGGCCTTTTCATAGACTGGCCTCCATGCTTCAAAAGCTCTCTTGCCTCACCTCTGCCTCTTGGGACCCCTGCTTTCCTTTAAAATGTAGCTTATATACCATGTCTTTCAAGAGACCTTGCCCCAGCCATGGGGGATCCATCTCCCAAGAAATTACTTTGCATTTATTTTGTTCATAATTTATAATTACTTCTCTCTTCCTGTATGTTCTCCTCCCTCCTCCCCCATCCCCATCTCCTCCCTCCAGAACACAAGCTCCGTTAGGGCAGGAACCATTTTGTTTTTAATCTGGACATCCCCAGAGCCTAGCACAGGGCCAGATCCCTCCTCAGGGCTTAAGAAATGCTTACTGAATTCAGTTCATCGGCCAGCATTTATTGAACGCCTACCATTATGTGCCAGGAACTTCGCTAAGCACCAAGGATACAAAGATAGCAACAAAATGTTCCCCTGCCCTCAGGGAGCTTACACTGTATCAGGGTAGATACAGTGTGCTTATATTATACTATATTGTATCACATTATATTATATTATGTTATATTGTTTTATTATATCATATCATATTATATTGTATTATACTCTATCGTATTCTATTGTGTTATATCATATTGTATCATATAATACAGTATAGTGTGTATGTTACATATACATACACGTATGTAAGATAATTTTAATGAAAGGGGAGGGCAAGTACTTGATTGATTGGAGGTGGGGGAATCAGGAAAGATCTCACATAGAAGGTGGCTTTAGAGCTGAACTCTGAAGGAAACTAAGTATTCTAAGAGGTAGAGGAAGAGATTGAATGGAGTAGAATCAGTCTTTATCTCTGGGGAGGCAGAGATAGGAAAAAGGTTGTTGGCCCCCAGACATGAAGCAGGACTACCGGTCCAGTTGTAGAATTCATTTCCCATGTTCTTGACTCTGACCACGCTCTTAACTACTCTAGGCCCTCGCTGCTCTGGACTCAGCCATTGTCATGGAGAAAACTGAGGGCTGTGGTGGTGGGACCTTTCCAAGGGAAGTGACTTCAGAAGCTGGAGTGCAGGGTTGGCTACACATGGATGTCATTCACACACACACACGCATGCACACACACACACACACACACACACACACACACACACATGCACGCACACCCCTCACAGGCCTATAGTCCACATAAATGTGGCAAACTGAAGTAACTGCATCTTGCAGACTGAATCCTGTACCTCCCTTCTCTATAATCTCCTTCAGAGCTTATTGTGATTCTTGGTTTTCAGCCTGCTTTCTCTTCTGCCACTGCCTCTTGCTTCTGGCCCTTTCAGCTCCACAGTCCAACTGGACAAGTCCTTATTCTTGCTTTACTCACATTGCATCTCCAACCTCTACATCTGCAGGAACTTCTCCCTAGCAATTTCACTCCTTCCCATATAAGCAGCGCCATAGTCCCTATTCATACGACATCCTCGACAGCCCTGCCTTTCTCTTCCTTAAAAGCACACTTTTCTCCCTCCCTTGGCTAATGTCCTCCCTTTATTATCATTATTGCTGTCTTTATTCCCTCCGTTCTCCACCTGACCAGTTCTCACCTCTGGGCAGAATCCTTGTCTCTGGTTTTCAGTGATGATCAATTTGGTAATGATGACAAAGACAGAGGTCCCCTTTGGAGTAGAGGATGGGAGAGAAAAAACGCAATCGTAGTTTGAAAAAAACCCTCACATTTGTAACCTCTTACATTATAGTTTCTAAAGTGTTCTCATCGATATCCCTGCCTTGATCTTCTCCAAACTCCTGGGTTTGAATCCCACCTCTGGCACTTATTAGCTGCATGACCATCACTAGATTACTCTGCCTTTCTGAGCCTCAGTTTCCTCTTCTGCAGAATGGGAATAACAATACCTGAGGTATTTACCTCATAAGATTATATTGTGAGGCTCAAATGAGATCTTATATTTATGGTTGTTGTAAACTCAAAGTCCTTTATAAGTGTTCACTATTGGTGTTCATATCAGGTAGGACAACATTATTATCCCTATCCAGTGGTTGAGGAAACTGAGGCCCAGAAAGGTTTAGTCAGTTACTCAGGGAAATATAAGGCAAGAATTATAATTAAAACCCAGTTTTCCTTATTCTCAGGCCAGTACTTATAATGGCAAGACCCTCCCTTATACCAATAGGTAATTATTATTCCCTCAAATCTTAGTGATCTAGGGGGACCTGAATTCAGTCACCTCAAGACCTTCCACTGTCTCTGGCCTAGAGTTCAGTATCACTGCCTCTTTTTCCTCTTTTCCCCCCCAAGACCTCCCCATTATGGCCTCCCCTATCCACACGCCCTTCAGAAAGGGTTTTACCTGGGGTGGGGTCACATAGTCAGATACATCCATGACTCGGTTGGCATAGCGTCCGAAGCCCTTCACTTTGGTCACCACTGAAGATTCAATGGCTGTATCCCGTACCTGGTATGCCTTTTCATGTAAGAACACCCACCTGAGGCCAGGAGAGAGGGAGAGAAAGAGGCCCCAAGTTCAACAAACCTAGAGCCCCTCAAACTCGCTACAACCCCAAAGAGATTGCGATGACCACTCTACCAGGCCAACATGCCTTTTCTGTTAAACCTGCAATGGAATATTTTTAATTTTCAAAAACAGAAGAAATGCCAAGACAATAGGTCTCCCGCCTTCATGAGACGTCTATGTGATTATTTGTACCTTATAATAAGACAAGGGGTCATAAGATTTAGAACTGGAGAAGACTTTCAGAAGATCATCACATCACACAATGTGAGTTGGAAAGGAGATTCAACCACCAAGAATCACCTGTAGCTGAACGTGAATCTCTTCTACAACCTACCAAACAAATGGGCCATACAACCCTTGTTTACAGTTCTCCAGGAAGGGGAAACTAACTCTCTCTCAGGCAGCCCAAGCCATTTTTTTGGTAGCTCTGGCTGACAGACAGTTCTTCCTTACATAAAGGCTAAATCTTTCTCAACCCCTCACTTTTAATGCTAGTAATGCCTTCCCTCAGGATTACCTCCTATATGCCTGTTTATGCCTTATGTATACAGTTGTTTGAATATCATCTTCCACATTAGAATGTGCACTTCTTAAGGGCAGGAACCATGTTTTGTTCTCAGTGAGAGACCCTAAGGGCACCTGTATGTATCCTCAATGCTGAGCACAATACCTGGCGCATGGTAGGTGTCTAATAAGTGCTTATTGGCTCGACATGTTGACTAAATCTGTCTCTCTCCTACTTCAATTTAGCAAGTAGTTATTAAGCAGCTACTTTGTACTAGGTACTGGGTGGGGATGCAAAGATTTTTTTTTAAAGCAGTTCCTGTCCCCAAAGAGTTTACATTCTATTGGGGGAAAACATCATGCACACATATAAACTAATTTAAAATGTATACAAAGTAGATTAAAAAGGGCTTTGATATTGCAAAATTCAAAAGAACCAGCCTGGCCCTAAAGAAGAGATAGGAGAAAATACTTCCCTTCTTCTCCTTTGCAGAGATAGGTGTGGGGGCAGGGAAGGAATCTACAGGTGTAGAATATTGCATATATTGAAGGCTTTTATATATATATATATATATATGTATATGCACACATTTATGTATATGTATGTTATATATGTATATATGTGTGTGTGTATATATATATACACACACACATATATACATATATTGGTTTGACTAATTCCCCCCCTTTACTCTTCTTCTTTTAAAAAATGGCTATAAGAGAAGGCTCTACAGGAAGGGGAGTGGGAAAAATATAGGAAGAAATTTAGACAATGCAAAAATAAAATGTCAGTAGAACTTATTTTCTTTTAAAAAGTACTTTCAGAACTTATGAGGATAGTAGGATTTCCACCCTTTCTACCACCTAGAGGGAACGTTGCATATAGGATGCGGTAATTGAGCTGAGCCTTGAAGAGAGCCGCGGATTCCAAGAGGTGGAGATCAGGAGCAAGAACATTCCAGGCATGAGAGATAGCCTGGGCAAAGGCAGAGAGGTGGGAAATGGAAAAGATCATATTGGGAGACAACAAAGACGAAGATGAACACAATGAGGTGCAGGTTGAAGAAATGATTTGTCCATGCTTATGTTGGTAGCAAACAGCTGAGATTTTCAGGTGACCTGAAATCCAGAGTACCACATTGCTATTCAATAACATCCTTCCTCAAATGTCACCCAGAACTGAAGACAATACTCCAGATTGTGTTCTGACTAGGTCTAGAGTACATGTGGTCAGGCTCATCTATTCCCTCCCCCCCTTCATGGATCAGTAACCAAAGCCCGAGGAAGTATAGTGACTTCCTCAAGGTAATCAGTTAGCTAATAGATGAGGAAACTGAGGCCCAGAGAGAAGGAGCTTGCCTACAGTCATACAGGTAGAAAGTAGCAGAGGGGGTTTGGAATCCAGGTTTCCCTGACTCCCAATTCAGGTGTCTTCTCATTACAATATGTTGCCTCAAAAATCTTTCTTCTGATTGGTTGTTTACATGTTGGAGGTTTCTAATTTAGAAGGATAAATGCTGGAAGTTTCAGCTGCTTCTCTTGGACTGTTTAGAGAGTCTGGGGAAGGGATGTGCCTAGCACAGAAGAAGTGGGACCTTGAGTGAGCTTAAAACAGTCATGGCTTGAAAATGAGCCCAGCTGGACTGCTGAGGGGGACATGGGTTTGGGTTGTAGTTTGTAAGACTGTGAAAGGGCAGAGCACTCCCCAGAGGTTGGCACCTTCTTTGTAATTAGTCTGTAGTCTTACTGTATTGCCCAGAGCACCAAGGTCAAGTGACTTGTCCAAGGTCACAAGACCCTATTTGTTGAACCCAGTTCTTTCTGACTCCAGGAAGGTCAGCTTTATATTTTATACATAGGAAGTACTTAAAAAGTGACTGCTGAATTGAAATGAATTGAATTCAGGCTCACCAAACCAGTTTATGCAAATGTACTGGTGGGTGAGATGCTAAGAATGGGGTTGGGGAGAGGAGACAGGTGGTCAGGCCCACAGCAATGGATTAAGGCTCAACTTCCAGAAGATCCCAAAGAACCATATCCTGGTCAACAGGTGCCCTTAGGATCACTCACAAAGATTCTAGAATGTCAGCACTGGAAAGGATATTAGAACCTAGAATGTTGGAGATGGGATTTCATCTAAGACTAGAGGACCAGGCATATATCTAGAGTTGGAAGGCAGCTCAAAGGCCTTGTCCCCCAAACCCTTCATTTTATAGCTGGGAAACCTAAGGCCCAAAGAGGTTAAGTGACTTGCCCTAAGTCACACTGCTGGTATATATATCTGAAACAGGATTTGAATCCAGGTCTACCAGAGTTAAAATCTGGCCTCAGACCCTTACTAGAGATGTATCTCTGGGCAAGACACTTAACCCCATTTGCCTCAGTTTCCTCATCTGTCATATGAGCTGGAGAAGGAAATGGCAATCCACTCCAGTGTCTTTGCTAAGAAAACCCTAAATGGGGATCAGGAAGTCAGAAACAACTGAACTCGACAGCAGCTTCCTGACTTCAGGTCCTGCACTGAATGGAGGAACAACCATCCAGATCTCCACATGGCATGACCTATATCCCTTTTGGGATATCCATACGCTGGGGCTCTGACCTCAATGAAGCCGGGAGGGAAAGGGGGAAAGAGACCTTGGGCCTGGCTCCCCCTACTTTAACACGGTCTAAACTCCCTGGAGGAATGGGGAGCAGGGAGAAGGAAGCAAGAGGTCTGGGAGACAGATAGCCTGGCCCGAAGGTCAGGTGATTAGCATCACGGAGGGAAGTGGCAAGAGGCTTGGCCTTTTCCTGGCAGATTAAAGGGGTGCCAGGGCGAAGGACTCCATGGTGGGAGAGGCAAGCTTCAGTATACTTCAGGATTCGAAGCCCTGATTCCTTGGTCAGTGCTGCCACCCAGTGGTCACTTACCTACACTGATCTGACCCGTTTTCATTTTGCCTCCTTGGAACCATCCTCCCTACAATGGATGATGGATTTCTGAATGCTCAGCCTGGAGAAAAAGGGACTCCCCTGAAATCGTTTCCCTTCCCCCACTTCCTGCCCACAGTTTCTCACCCACCTTTTAGGACCACCAAGTGGTGGAGAAACCGCTGCCCGCAGTGGCTCAAACTATTCTATGATGTATAGTGAAAACTCTCGTCATTTAAAAAAACCCAACCACTCAGCTGAGATCCCCAGCGCACCTGCTTCCAGCCCTTCCCTGGAACATTTCCTCCTTCACAATGCACACCATTCCTGACTCCTATTCCTATCCAACTGGAAGCATCGAGCATCTATTAAGCATCTACTTGGTGCCTCTCACGTTCTTGGTGCTGGGGGTACAAAAGCAAACAGGAAACAGATCCTGCCCACTCTCAAAGTGGTTCTATTTTACTTATTGGGGAAAAATAAGGTAGATACAGATAAATAAATACAAAACATACACAGATTCAAAACAAATTAATTTGAGGCGGGGCCCAATAATTACAAGGAGGTGGAGATCAGACTTGTAGTAAGCAGGATTTGAACTAAGCTGAAGTTTTTCCTCTACAGAGTTGCCAAAGCGGTATTACCAAAGCACAGAAGTGGTTGTGTCACTCCCCTGCTCTCCAAGCTCCTGTAGCTCCCTAGTACCTTCAGATGAAATATAAACTTTTCTGTTTGGTGTTGAAAGCCTTTTACAACTTTAATCCAACTTATTACTCATTATTATTACTTATTACATTATTATTATTTGTTACTCATTACTGAACTTCAGTAATTCTACGGTGCAGATAAACTGACCCTCTTACCATTCTTTATATACAACACCCTATCTCCCCTCTCTGTTCTTTTGCACAGGCTGTCCCTCATGCCTGGAATGCACACCCTCCTCACTTCAACCTTGGAGAATTCTCGGCTTCTTTTAAAGCTCATCAATGAGCTCATCAATGAGCTTTAAAAGAAGCCGAGAATTCTAAAAGGTTGAAGTGAGGAAGAAGTACATTTCACACCACCCCCACACTACCATTCCATCCAGGAAATTAGTTTGGATTTGCTTTACATACATTTTGTATGTGTTTGCATCTTACTTCGCTTCTCCTGATAGAATGAAGCTATTTCTGAGGGTTAAGAATGTTTCATTTTTGTCTTGTATTCCCAGAATTTAGCCCAGTGCCTAGTGCTTAATCAATATTTGTTTGAAAGAAATTAGAGATTCTAGAAGCAGAAGTGAGGAAGTAGAGCACTGTGGGCATGGGAGAAATCTATGCAAAAGCAGAGAGATGGGAGATGGGATACCTTGTACAGGAAACAGTTAAGTTGGGCTGAACTGGAGAAGTGTGTGGAGAGAGTAACATGTAATAAATGGGAAAGGACAGACTGGAACCGTGTTACGAGGTCTTCAAGTGCTAAACAGAGAAGTTTGGAATTTATCTTAGAGGCAATAGGAGAGTCACTGAAACTGCTTTCTTAAGCAGTGAAGGGAAACATGGTTAGGACTGTGCTTTAGGAATACCATTTTGGCAACAGTATGGAATGTGGGTGGGAGAGGGGAGAAGCTAGATGCTGGGGGACCGATGAAGAGGCTGCACCAATAATTCACATGTAGGTGAAAAGGGCCTGAATCATGGTGGTTTTCATAACAGTGGAAAGAGGAGATGGATGGGAATGCTGTTGTGGAAAGAGACTCAGTGAGACTTGGCAAAGGAATGGGTATGTGGAGTGAGCTAGAGAGGAACAACAAGAATGATTCCTAATTTGCTAACTTGAGAGGGTGGAAGAATGGTAATGTCATTGGGAGAAATAAGAAAGTGTAGGAGGGGTAGTGGGTTTAGGACAGAGGAGTTCTTAACCTGGGGGGGCGGTCTAAGGATTTCAAAGGGTCTAAGAACATAGATGGGTAAATTATATCTTCATTTTTACTGATTTCTAACTGAAATTTAGCATTTCCTTCAATTATGAATTTGGAGAGGAAAAAAAAAAACATTATTCTACGAAGAGCCTCTTCATTCTTCCAAATGTGTCCGTGACACATTTGAATTTAATAGTAAAGATAAGTGAGTTGACCACTCCTTTCTTCTCAGTTTTTTTGAACTGTTCCTGCCATCTCCTTTAAACGACTCCTGTATGCGCACTTCTTTGGGAACAACCTTCCTAGGCCAGTCAGGATTCCATGAAAATATTTGGACAATTTCTTAACTTGTGGTTTTACATCATGGCCATCACCATGGCAACTGGGTGTGGTAATAGCAAACATTTATATAGTTTGGTGCTTTACAAAAATAATCTTATTAGAGCCTTATAATGATCGTAGAGGAAGTCAGGTACAGCATTGGATAGAGGGGGGCTGAACCTGGGGGTCAAAAAGATCTGAGTTCAAATCCAGCCTCAGACACATCCAAGTTGGGTGATTCTGGGAAAGTCATTTGACCGCTGCCTGCCTCAGTTTCCTTATCTGTGAAACAGGGAATAATAATGGAACTTATCTCCCAACATTGTTGTAAAAGCTCAAATCATATAATATCTGTAAAGCACTTAGCACAATGCCTGGTACTTAGTAAATCCCTCTTTCCGTCAACATAATCATCATCATCATCATCATCATCATGAGAGTGACACTACAGGTATTATCGGCCTCATCCACCATTTTACCAATAAGGAAACTGAGGCTCAGAGAAGTTAAGTAACTTACCTAAGGTCACACAGCCAGTAAATGAGCCTAGAGAAAGGAGTAAAACTCAGGTCGTCTGACTCCAGGCCAGGTCCAGTCCTCTTTCCAATGATACCCACATATTCCTACAAAGTTTTCATCCTTACCCTCTGTCCAGTAACATTCCAGGTCGAGGGCCTGGATCCACTTTGGTCCCCACCTCCTTCTTGGCTTCCCTTTACTGTCTAACAGAGAATCTCCCTGGAGAAAGAGCCTGGGGACTCTGAGCTGTAATTAACCAATCGCATTCACAGCCCTCTACCTCCTGGGTGCTTCGAAATGGCCCACAGGGCTATGTGGAAAGGGGCCCTTAGTGCTCAGGCTGGTTGCCATCACTAGCTAACTGTTAAATAACAAACGGAAGACTTTGAGTGGTTCCACAGGGACCCAGGATGCCAGCCAGGCAGTTCCAAACCTGGGGAGGTTTCTTTCCTAGGGCAGGGAGACTGATCCTGTCCCTTAAAGCCAGAGGCAAGGAGATGGTGCAGGCCTGAGCGTCGTGTTATTGGAAATTCCCCCACTGTTCTGACTTAATATTTTATTCTCATGTTCCTGGTTTATTATTTATACAGTGGAAGGCGGATGGCAGCTCTCCAGCAGGTGGCATAAGCGGGAAGTAGCCACAACACGCTACCCGGCACCCTCCTATCCTTTCCCCAGGGTGGATCTGAGGAGGTGTGGGAGAATGTATTAGGGAGCTGGGGTGTGGGGAGACAGAGAGAGTGGGAGTGGGAAAAGGAAAAGCTGGAACACAGAAGAAAAGAGTACAAGGCAAGCCAGAGTGTACAGAAAACGGAGCAGGGAAGGAAGGGCTACAAGAGCCAGCTGCGTAAAGGACTTAAATCAGGGCTTACTTTGGTGAATGGGGTGATGATGGAAGGACTTTGGGGAACAGGGGTGGATAGGCTCTGAGATGTGACCCCTGTAGTCACCTGAGCATCTTGACCGCTAGGTGGCGCCATGACAGAATGTTGGATCTGAAGTCAGGCAGACCTGAGCTCAAATCTAGGCTCAGACATGCTAAATCATTTCACTTCTGTCTGCCTCAGTTTTCTTCCTTGAAAATGGAAAACAATAATAATAGCACCTAGTTCTCAGGGTTATTGTGAGGATAAAATGAGATATTATTTGTAAAGCACTTTGTAAACTTAACAGCACTGTATGAATGCCAGCTATAGCTAGCTATAGATGGAAAATTCTCTACCAAGAGGGTGAGAAGAATTCTCAAGATGCTGAGCTATGCGCTAGGCAGTTTCCAAGGAGCTCATTCATTCAGTTATTCAGCATCTATTTATTAAGTGCCTACTGTGTGCACAGCAGAGAGGCAACCTGGCATAGTGGGTAGAGAGCCAGTCTTAGCAACAGGAAGACTGGTTCAAATCCCATCTCTGACACATATTGACTGCGTGAACGTGGGCAATTGGTTTAATCTCCTAGGGGCTTAGAGAACTCTCTAAAGATTATAAATTGTCTAGAGTTGCTTAGCTTCTGCAGTGAATAGAGTTTCCACATTGAAGTCCCCCACACTGGGGAAATTATGACACCCACTTCCACCTACCCCCCCCCAAAAAAAAACATAAAGAGAAGAGCTCCCAGATGAGCAGACAGAATGACTATGAAGATGGTGTCCCAGCTTTCAGGCAGATTAAATTTGAATGGTGGAAGGGATGCCACATAGCCATGTTACAGTGTAAGGTTTAGAGCTGAAAGGCTGCTTAGAGATCACCTACTATAACCCTCCCACACCCAATTTAATAGATGAAGAACTAAGGCCCAGAGATTAAGTCATTTGTCTTTCAACTATCTGAAACTCCCTTGGGAAAGATCCAGAGCTATGATTTCATGAATGTGGGGAACTCCAGGTATGTAAACTCCTTCCCCTGATGCAGGTCATCGAATGTTCTGTAACTTGGAGAGCTGTCTCTAGTGCCAGGACTTTAGTTACACTACCAGTATGTACCAGAGGCAGGCCTTGAACCCATGCCTTTTGTGGCCTATTGACTACACTGCAGAGTCTCTGCCTTATACACTCTAGGTACTTCCTAGAAGGACCAGGCTTGTCAATTAATTCCCTTTGTCTTTGGAGGTATTCTTCCAAGTCAAGTCCTAATCTTTGAGGGCAGAAATAAATGCCCTCCCCAGACACTTTGCCCCTCCTGCCATCCTTCCCCTCCCCAACCTCACAATAATAGCCAGGATTTATATAATGCTTTAAGGTTTGCTAAGCACTTTACATGCACTATCTTATTTGATTTACAGATGAGGAAACTAAGGCTGAGGAACTGTGACTCGCCCACAGTAATACAGCTAGGAAGTGTCTACAGCAAGATTTGAACTTAGGTCTTCCTGACTCCAAGTTCAGTGTTGTATCCATCGGGCCACCTAGCTGCTTCATGCTCCCAGATTCTAGCTCTTTCCTTCTGTTCTCCATCACCATCTTTTAAGGGCTAAAGTTCAACTGGCCTTCTTCCGGCTTCTTCCTGAGGGGGAGGTGTTCTCGCTTCTCCACATCAAGCCCCATCCATCTCTGGCTCTGACAGATCCCCATGGGGCAGTCCATTCCAGTTACATCAATACACTCCTCTCCCCTCTTCCAGCCTAGTGTAGTAGCACTGTCTCTCACACACACACACACACACACACACACACACACACACACACGCCAGTGCACCTACCATCTCCCTTCCATGGACGAGCAGTTTCTCATACACACTCAGCTGCACTCACATTTGGAAATGCTCACACAAACACACACCTGTCCTTACAGACTGATTACCTCAAACATGGACTCATACTAACAGATGCCTCAACATACATCCTAACAACTTTACACATTCCTCCAATCTTCTGAACATACAGGAACACACACAACCCCACGTGCCTTCTCCTCATCTCTTCTGACTTCTGTTCATTTTCTCAGGGACCCTCCCCCTCTCCTCACCTCCCAAAGATGAAAGGTCTAGTGCCAGACGTACAACTACCCAGCCTGAAAGGGACCTCTCCTGAGATCAGCTTGTGATTTTTACCCCACAGCGGCCTCTTGGAGCAGGTGGAGGGCAGACAGTCTGCCCGGAGCCCTTTAGTATGGGGTGGGGTCGCCTCCCTGTGACCTCGAATCTCCCAAAGGGGGATCGATCACAACTCTCCTCCCAGGGTCTATCCTTTGACACAGAGCCAGGGGCTAAGTACACATTAGGTGGATGCTTTTTTCATAAGGACAATGATATCCTGTTTCCTAAGGAGTGAAGAGAGGAACAGAGTAGCTGTAGGAATTGCCTCTCAACCCAGCCTCCCTCCTCCCCCTCTTAGCAACTCTGGCTCTGCCTAATGGCTATTACGCCTGTGGGCCCTAGGGCACGTCTTCCCCAAGGGGCAGCCCTCCTCTCCGGGAGCTCCCAGACAAGGGCAAAGAACGCCCTGACTTCTTTAACACTCCCCATGTTCCTCCTCATTCCTGTCCCGAGCCCCAGTTCCATTCCTTCCATCAGTTTTCTTTTCATTTTTGCTTCTTACCAGAGAAGGCAATTACCAGTTCCAAGCTTTATTTCGAACCTTTCCTCTCCATTTTCAGCCCTGCATCCTTTCCACCCTTACCTCACTCTCTTACTATCTTCCCCCACTGGCCTGCCTGACATTCTTACCTGGCCTTTGGGATATGTCTGGGTGCTCCTCCCCACTTCTTATTCACCAAGGACTTTTTTTTTCTGTGCAGGGGGTGTGTGCCCATTTCCTGGCACAGGAGATGAGGAAGGGATAAGACAAGACCCATGCAAGACCTCTAGCCCCAGAGAAGGGGCTCAATTTGAGCCTCACTCTCTGAAACGTACAGAGACAAGTCTCCAAATTGGGTATGGGACTCATTCTTTCAGAACCTGTCTCCTGGAATGGAGAACCTCCCTCCTAAAAGAGGAGAAGCCTTGAAGGAGGAATCAAAATAAAGGGGTGAGGAGAGGAGAGAGGGAAAAGAGCACCCCTCCCTAATTTAGGAGGGACGGAACTGCTCTCACCCCATTGGGCTGGTTAGCACATACTCACCCCACAAAGTAAGAGATGATGAGAAGCTGCACAGCTCGATTGATGACCCCAATGGTCCAGCTCTTCACCACCACTGACTTGGTGGTCTCATAGGTGAAGAAGTCTGATATGCAGTTCATGCTGAGAAAGCTCAGAAGCTGCTTGGGGAAAGTCAAAAGCAGCTGCCCCTGAAACAGAGACTGATAGCAGCCCCCTGGAGAGTGAAGGTCTCAGGGCAGAGAGGTTGAAGGAGATAGTAAAAGGGGGTTTAATGAGGATGTAACTCAGGGGGGCAGGAAGCCCTTTAAACTAGGAAACCCTAGCCCTTAGCCTTGTCTCGGCTCCCTGGCCACTCAGGCTGTTTAGAGTCCAGGGCGGGGACCCCTCTTTTTGTTCGATCTCCACCCCCCTCAAGTGATGTCACAGGGGGGTGGGTGGGTTCTTAAGTATCTCCAATCCTGGATTCTGAATTGGTGATCTTGGCCCCCTGAGACTTCTGATTTATCTACGCTGTATACTGCCTCTGCTCCATCCTTGGCGGCTCTGATCTTGCCTTTCCATCCTACCCCAAAAGCCTCCCTGCATCCCAGCTCTGGGTTCTTATCACTATTATGAGGACAGAGACTATGCCTAATTTATCTTTAAATCTCCCCCAAGTATTTAGCACAGTGGGTTGCACATAATATGTGTTTAATTAACATCTGTTGAATGAATTAAGGAATGCTTCATGCTCCTTATCTTGTCCTACATACCTCATCTCCCCCAAACTCTAAATATAATTAATAATCTCCATTCTCTACCCTGCAGGCTTCCTTATCTTAGTGTGAAAGCATATCAGAAGGAACCCAGAGAGCATTGCTATGGATTGTGAAGTCCTGGACAAGAACAGCCCCCCAAAAAATACAGGGGCATAGGTGCTATTGTGAACAGAGGTTAGGTCTGGATTTGGGAAATGGCTGACTGAACAAGATTTTGTCTGAACTTTGGCTTAGAATATAGGAAGGATGGGCTCTTCCTTCTATATTCTATTCCTAGAATATAGGAAGGCTGGGCTCTTGGCCAGGGATGGAGTGCGCCTAATGAGGTATAGTAAAAATGTATGTATCTGCAGTTTTCTAGAACCTATCAAGCAAGCTTCAAGCTGAAAACTGAAGGGAGAAAACTGTTCACATCGATCTGGCTGGCCAGATATCACAGAGAGTAGAAGGTATGGCCTAGGAAGAATATTAATGGAAGACAGGAGACTAAGTATTCTAAGTATGCCCAAAGAGAATACAGTACAGCAAAAACAAAATATGGCACCTATACACAACTGTGCAAAGTATAGGTAATAAATAGGGTAAAGTAGGGAAACAAATGCAAGGAGGCACATTTGGCTTCCAATGGAACAAAAAACACGATTGTAACCTGGAAGAAAAGGAGGTGCTATCTAAGCAGGCAAGATGTGGATATACTAGCAATTCTCTGATCAACTTAGATTTTTAAAAAGACACGATCAGGAGACAGGAGTAAGGACAGGCAATGAGGGACGAACAAGAATAACCGGACTGGATCTGTAGAAAGCATGTCCAGAGCTCTAAAGGTCAGAATGACCCAAGGATGATGAGAAATACAAAGGCCAAGAAAAAGGGCTTTCTAAGTTATTTGGGGATGTGAGGAATATATCAAAGAAGGGATAAGCATAGGGCTCAGATGATAATGGGTAACAGAGAGAAGGGAGAATGACTAAAATTGAATTTTGATTATTTTCTCTGACAAGGAATGGGATGCTTAGAGTGGAAAGGAATGGATTCTAAGTTAGCAGGGACTTGCAACCTAAGGTAAGTGAGGAGATGGCAAGGGAGATACATTCAGTGAAGTACCAGTCTGGATAAACTGCAATCCAGGGCACTGAACATACAGAAAGACATGATGGTGAAGTCTCGTCAACATGGAGGGTTAAGGAGGAGCTACAAGATGAGAGCAGCTGTTATTCTAATGATCAGACCCCGAGAATATTTATGAATGGGTCAATATCCACTTTCAGGGAGCTCTCTAGCGGAGTTCCTTAGGGAACTGTGCTTGACCCTGTGTTGGACAACACATTTGTTTCAATGGTTTTTATACAACTGGAATGTGGAAGGGATAGCTTACATGTTGGATGCCAGAGTCCAGTTCTAAAAAAGATGCTAACACCCTATTGATCAGAATCTAATAAGATGAAATTGAATTAGGATAAATGTGAAGTTCTACATCTGGATTGGGAACCAATTTTCTCAGTAAAGTACAAGATGGGGGAAAACATCCTAAAAATGTTTCAGGGGTGGGGAACTTTAGGGACCACAAACTGGGTGGGAGCCAATGGCGTGACCTAGCAGCCAAAGAAGCTAATATGACCTCAGAATGCATTCTAAGCTCCAGAATAACAGAGTTAATAACCCTGCCTCGTTGTGCCCAGGTCAAACTAAATCTGGGATAGCACATTTTAAGGGGAGCATCGACAAGCCGGAGGATATCCTGAGGAGGGTGACTAGGACATCAAGTTTTGTCTTTATAACTGGAGACTGATTAAGTGAGGGGATTTAGAATGGTTAGCCTGGCAAAGAGAAGACCGGGGGGCAGGGTGGCAAAAGCTTTCGTCAAGGGTCTAAAGAGATATATCTCTTTATATCTAATATATATATCCTTATATATATATAATATGTATATATATGTTACATATACATACATATACATATATACATATGTGTGTATGTATATATATCGAGTAGGAGGATGAGACTGGTGTCACATGGTCCCAAAGAACGGTACAAGAACCAATGGGTGGGATTTGCAAGAAGGCAGACTGAGGCTTGATGTGTGGAAAAACTTGGGTGGCCTCAGGAGGCAGTGATACTGACCTAGCCATTACACTCATTTTACAGATGAGGTAACTGAAGCCCAGGGAGATGAAATGATTTGCCCAGGATCACACAGGTAGTAACTGGCAGGGTTGGGATTCACACTCGGGTCCTGTGACTCTTCATTCGCTGCCCTTTCTACCGTATCAGGCTACTTCCTGTGTAGCCAAGGGGATTCCTGTTCAGGCGGCAGTAGGGTTAGATGGCATCTGAGATCCCGTCCACCTCTGAGGTCCTATGACTCTGTGGAGTACCTGGCTCTTGCCCCACTTCTGCCCACTTAGTACTTGATGGACCTTGGAAAAGTCCCTTAAACTTTCTGAGTCTCAGTTACCAAATTACCTACAAAGTTCATTATAGCTGTAAATCCAATGATCCTGTGATGAGTCCTCCCCTGAGTTCAACACAGTGTGGTACATTCACGTAATACAATACTATAATCCAATTACGGATATGTGCGAGAAATACAGAGAAACTGTTGTGAAATAATACACAGTGAAAAACAGAGATCCAGAGCAATGGGGTCCACACAAACTATAATGATAGGAGGAAAAGGACATGAGAAAGAATGGACAGATCATGCTGGGGATTTAGGAGGGAAGGACTAAAATAAAAATATTATAATGCATTGAATTGAGTTATTTAAATGTAAATAAATAAGCAAATTTAGATTTATGTATTAATGGTTAGTGTTGTTTCTGATAAGACATTTAATGGTTTTTTAAAATGTTTTACCAATGCATTTTGTCTCTATAATTAACATTTTAGCCTACCAGATCAGAGCGAACCCTCCCTTTTCGACAAAGAAAAACAATTAAGTAAAAAAAAAAAAAATCTGATCCAGTGACCACATCTGACAGTATAACATTATACCCTATTTACTTCTCTGCCAGGAGTGGGAAGGTAGAAAATATTTAATTTAATTTTCTAAGAGAGAGAGAGAGAGACAGCAGCTGAAGAAAAACATAGGATGACTTTCTTGGGGAAATGAAAGTTGGCTCCGATAATCGATTTGCTAATCCTAAAATCGTCTTGCTATTCATGATGCAGTGGAAAGCTGGTTAGATTTGAAGACAGGAGGCCAGGAGCAGAATCTTATTTCTGACCCTTAGCTGACCATGGCAAGTCAATAAGGAAAATGAAAAAGGAGTAATTACGTATTTTTTTAATTCACAAGAGAAAACAAAATGCAGAAGAACATAACAAATAGAACCATTTTGTTACTACCCTGTTGAGTTATAAATCAAGAAAATAATAGCGAGCATTTACATAGCACTTTAATGTTTGCAAGTGCTTTGCAAATATTTCATTGAGCCTTACAACGACCCTGGGAGGTAGGTGATATCATTATTTTCCTTTTACAAATGAAGAAACTGAGGCAGATATTGGTTAAGTGACTTGGCAAGGATCACACAGACAGCAAATGTCTGAGGCTAGTTTGAATACAGGTCAGCACTCTTTTTTTTTTTTCAAAATGTTTTATTAATTTATTTTGAATTATCAACAATCACTTCCATAAGCTTTTGAGTTTTAAGTTTTTCTCCCCCTCCCTCCCTCCCTCCCTCCTTCCCCAAGACGGGTGCGCAATCTAATATAGGCTACACATATATATTCCTGTTAAACATATTTTCACATTAGTGATGTCGTAAGTAAGAATTAGAAGTAACAGGAGGAACCACCAGAAAGAGGAAACAAAACACAACAGAAGAAAAAAAAATAGCAAATAGTATGCTTCGATTTGTATTCAAACTCCACAGTCCTTTCTCTGGATGTGGATAGCATTTTCCATCACGAGGCCTTTGGAGATGTCTTAGATCTTTGTATTGCTGAGAGGGGTTAAGCCTATCAAAGTCAGTCATCACTCAAAGTGGCTGTTACTGTGTACGACGTTCTCCTGGTTCTGCTCACTTCACTCAGCATCAAACCATACAAGTCTTTCCAGGTTTATCTGAAGTCTGCCTGTTCATCATTTCTTATAGCACAATAGTATTCCATTACATTCATATATCACATTCACAATTACGATTACTATCTGTGTCTTTCTCTCTATCCTTTCCCCCCTGTTAATGCTTTTCTTTCTCCTTTCTCCTTTTCCCTCCTCACTAATGTTTTGCTTTTAGGTCAGCACTCTTTCTACTGCACCACCTAGCTGCTACAGAAAACAAACATTTTGTTAAGAAAGAAGCAACGTGTAGAAGTTCAATAGCTTGCTTGTTTTTTTTTTAACTCATTTAAATATTTGTGTTGAAAAAAGGGGGAAAGGACCTATTTGTACAAAAATATTTATAGCAACTCTTTTTGTGGTGGCTAAGCATTGAAAATTGAAGGGATGCCCATCGATTGGGGAAGGCTAAACAAGCTGAGGTATAGGATTGTGATGGAATATTATTGTGCTATAAGAAATGACAAGTAGATCCACAACCAGAGAAAGAACTACGGAGTCTGAATGCAGATGGAAGCATAACTATTTGCTCTTTTTTTCCTTCTGTTTTGTTTTGTTTCTTCTTTCTTGTGGTTCCTCCTATTGGTTCTAATTCTTTTTTACAACATGACTAATGTGAAAATATGCTTAATGTGAATGTATATGTAGAGCCTATAGCAGATTGCACGCCGTCTTGGGGAGGATGGACGGGAGGGAGGGGGAGAAAATTTAAAACTCAAAAGCTTATGGAAGTGAATGTTGAAAACTAAAAATAAATTAATTAATTAAATTTAAAAAAAAAGAAATGACAAGTAGGATGATTTCATAAAAACCTGAAAGACTTACATGAACTGATACAAAGTGAACAGAACCAGAATGTTGTACACAGTAGCAGCAATATTGTATGATGATAAACTGTGAATGACTTAGCTATTCTCAGCAATACAATAATCCAAGACGATTCCAAAGGACTAATGATGTAGCATACTATCCACCTTGAGAGAAAGAACTGATAGTCTGAATACAGACTGAAGCGTGCTATTTTTCACTTTTTCTTTCATTCTTTTTCTTTTATTTGAGTCTTCTTGTACAAAGTTATTAATACGGAAATATTTTACATGATGCACATGTATAACCTATATCTGCTTACTGTAGGGGGGGGAAGGATAAAATTTGGAACTCAAAACTTAAAAAAAAATGTTTAAAAAATTGTTTTAACATGTAATTGGGGGAAATAAAAATAAATATATAAAAAAACAATAAAAGAAAATAAGGCCTCACTTAACCTTCTCTGTAAAGTCTAAATGATATTCACATCACTCTACCCACCCAGGCAGCTTGTTGGGGAAGGACTTTGCAAACCTTAGAGGGCTATATAAAGGTGAACCATTATACCCAGAGGTGTCCCAGGATCTGCACTGTGGGGCTTAGTCCCAGCTCTGGAGTCCTGCATCCTGTCTATAAGTAAAGGACACTGGATTTGAAGTCAGAGGATCTGAGTTTGAATGCCAGCTGTGACGTTTCTCAACTAGGTCACTTTGGGCAAGTTCCTCATCTATATAATAAGAGATTGGGGCTAGATGGCACCAAGGTGCCTTCTGGCTTGAAAGCTATGGTCTGATATTGCCAAATGTGCCCAGTAGAAAATCACGTTAACAGACACTGTCAAAAGGATGGTGTGGTTCAGTGGAAAGGACATTGGGCACGGATGCCAGAGGCCTGGGTTCAAATCCTAACTTTGAATCTTATTGGATTGTTTATTGGCTAAGTCCCTTAACCTCCGTGAAATTATTTTCTCATTTCTTAGATTGTGGGATTAATATTGGGTGGGACCTTAGATGTCATCTGGTCCAATTTCCTAATGTAATAGAAGAGGAAACTGAGGCCCAGGGAGAAGAAGTGATTTGCCCTGTGTGATCTCACACAGGTTTTAGATGGCACAATTGATAATTGAACCTGGGTCCTCTTATTCCAAATCCAGTGTTCTTATATTGGGGGTGGGGTTATATGTGTGGATAAAGCTCGGGACCTGAGGTCAGGAAGACCAGAGTTCAAATCCAGCCTCAGATACTTCCTAGCTGTGTGACCCTGGGCAAGTCATTTCATCCTGTTTCCCTCAGTTTTCTCATCCGTCAAATCAGCTACAGAAGGAAATGGAAAACCACTCCAGTATCTTACCCCAAAAAGGTCCCAAATGGGATAATAAAGAGTCAAATATGACTCCACAACAACAACTGCTTATATGGACGCCATGCGCATTATTATGATGTCCGTCTAGCACTAGCAGCTACAAGTCTAGTGGGAACCACTTAGCTCTGCGCCCTCAGACAATTTCCTAAGACCCCTCCCTGTCCTGCGCTAGGAATGAGTGGTTAGGGACTGTACCCAGGGACTGCTGGAAAAGGGATTGCTTCTGGCTTCTGCTATCCCGAGAGCTGCCAAATCAGTTCTGGCTCCACTGTGAACCTGACACCGGAGATTGAACCCGATCCTGAAATCTGCTGGCTTGCTTCTCTCTATGAGGAGTGCATGGATTGTGATTATGGTCGGGGAGTTCGTGAGGACAGACAGCAGGTCTGCACTTTTAAAAGCTACGGCTTCGTGGCACGGGGTAGTGGGAAGTCCGCGAGCCCACTCCATCGGCTTGGAGAATCCACTGTCCCTTTCTGGGTCTCAGTTTCTTCCCATGTGAAATGGAGTGGAACGAGAGATTGGACTACATAAATCTGAATCTTACGGTCCCGGGGTCTAGCATAATAGGGTCCAGGGACTCTTACCTACTTAGCAGGTGGGGCGGGGCCGTGGTCCATGGGACAATCGCAGGATCTCAGGGCTGGTCCCCATCCGCACCTGACGAAGAATCGTGCCTGCAACACATTATCCAAGGGGTCATACAGCTCTTCTCGAGGACCTCTGGTGAGTGGGAAATGTGGGGGAAATGAGGGCTTCCTCATCCCAGGGCATCACTGTACAGATCCTAGGGCTTACACCTGGGAGGAACTTTGAACTGGATCACCTGGCGACCCCCTTTATTTTATGGAGGAGGAAGCAGTGCCAGGGACGGGTGAAGGGCCTTGTTTAAAGCCCCACGCGTGGTGGGTACGAGAGCCAGGATCTGAAGCAAGTGCTTGCACCTCTAGTCTAGGGGTTCCTCCCGCTAGCACCGAGCTGCGCACGCCGGCCCGGGCCCTATGGCAGTACCTGCCCAAAGACAGGTGTAGAGATGTGTGCGCACATGGCACACAAATGCCTAGCCCGCACCGACACAAGCCACGCACCCGCCGGCACACAGCCCCTAAGCACACACGGGCGGACAGACACACAGCCACACGCACGCACGCACACTCGCACACGCGACCCCGCACCCGCAGGGGCTCCAGAGCGCTCCCCCGCGGCGGGGGCCGTGGCGCGCACGTGCAGGGCCAAGGTCGCGATCACGTTCCCCTCGCCGCCAGCCCCGCCTCCCTCGCTCTCGCAGTCCTCCCGCCTCTCTATGGTGTCGCCGCGGGCCAGCAGGGACGCTCCGGGGTCCCTCTAGCCCGCTCGTCCCCTCTATGGCAGCGTCGCTTCCGGTGGCGGGAGCCGGGGCTGCGCACGCGGGAAAAGATCCTGATCCCGGAGCCCCCTCCCCCGCCCCCGGAGTCCGCTCGAGGACCCCCCCCCCCCGAGTTCCCCCGTGTCCATGTCCGCGTCCCCTGGAGGAACCCGGGATTGAGGAGGTGAGACGCGGGGCGGGGGAGGGGGGGCGAGCGGCCACAATTCTGCGTGGGCGTGGGGGGGGCACAGAGGTGGGGGAGGGGAGGGAAGAAACAACAGGGAGGAGAGAGGAGGTGGGGGGAACGAAGAAGGGGCCCGTGGTAGATCGGGGAGGGAGACGTCGGGGGAGGGACAGGGGGAGGGGTTCCCCAGAGGGTCCCAAGGTGGGGAGCCAGGGGCCACGTGGGGGAGGGCTAGGGGAGCATCGGGGGAGGAGGGGTCTCTGGCTCCCAGTGCTCCCGTTAATTACTGTGACCGGGGGGGGGGGGGGCGGGGCGCTGCGGGAGGCCGGGTGCCCGGTCCTAGCCCCACGGCCCCACGGCGGAGCTCGGGGCCTCGGCGCGCCCCAGGCGTTCACCGGGGTTGCTTCTCCTTTGGCCGTTGGTTTGGTTTTTGCCAGTCGGTGCCCCTTCTCCTGTGGGATTCTGTCCCGAGCCCCCAAGGGCCAGGAGACCCTCGTGTAGGAGGGACCCAAGTCAGGTCACTCCTACCTGCTCAGTGGGGGCAGTGGCATCAGGCCTGGGGGCTAGCAACGCAGTCACCACAAGCATTCCTAGTTCTCAATCAGTCTGTGTTCTCCTGGGGGGACATGGGGTCCCAGGGACCAGGGAGGACTTCCTGGAGGAGGTGGCACCTCAGTGGAGCCTCCTCAGTTCCCTGCCTCAGAAACATAGGTAGTAGGGGAGCAGGGCAAGAATAGGCCTGTTTGGGGGCAGCTAGGTGGTGCAGTGGATAGAGCTCTGGCCTTGGAGTCAGGAGGACCTGAGTGCAAATCCAGTCTCAGACACATGTCACTTACTAGCTGTGTGACCCTGGGCAAGTCACTTAACTCCAATTGCCAAAGCAAAAAAAAGAAAGAAAGAAAGAAAGCTTTTAGCTAAGAATAGGCTTGTTTGCCCCCTTGGAGCCTCAGGGAAAGTAGCTTTGCCCCAGCAAGGAATGCTGCTTTGCCGCATCTCAGTAGATACCCTTATTTAGGATTCCCCAGCTAAAGAGCACCACCTGCCACCTTCAATTGTAGGATTCCCACAACTTCTTGAAGCCCTTGTTCCTAGAGTCTCAGTTAAACCCTTCTTCCTTGCACTGCGACCTTAGGGATTCTCATCTCTGTCTCCCTTCTAAGAGATTGAGGTGGGGTATTGGACAAACATTTATTAAGTGACTACTTACTGTTTGCGTAAGTTTCACACTTTCATTTGCCTTACCACTTTCTAGTTTTTTCTTTGTCTCCAGATCCCAGTAGGCTTCTGTTGGATCACCTCTTCGGAACCAGCATCTTCCTCGAGCTTTCTGTTTAGTTCTCTGCTGTCTGGTGCTGGGGCAACCGGGGTCAGGTCAGCATGGCAGAGACCTTGGAATTCAATGATATCTACCAGGAGGTGAAAGGTTCTATGGTAAGAAAAAAATTGGCTTTTTAGTCAAAGTAGGGGCAGGATTTAATTGGCGTGACACCCTTGGAACAAGGAGAGAGGAATAATCTCTTTCCACAGGGAGGCTGGCACTCTTGATAATTTTTTAATCTCCTATGTTTCTGGGTTTTTTGTTTGTTTGTTTTTTAACTAGCACTGTGATAGTATACTTGTGGAGAAGACATAGAATTGTAGGCTCTTAGAGGCAGAGAGAACCCTTACAACTTACCTAGTTCAAACCCCCTTATTTTCCAGATGAAAAAACTGAGAGCCAGGAAGTAGAATTGGCTTGTTCTAGCTCATAGTGGCAGAGCCAGGGCTAAAAGCTACTAGGCTTCCTACTCTCAGTCTGGTGCTTTTCCCACAATTCCACACTGCCTCAAATTTATCTACTATATACCTTTGTTTTCTGAGCAACTTGCTGTCAGCCAGGGGTGGATGTCAGGGTGACAGGAAGCCAGAGCGTGTCTTGTGGATATTTTCTCTGAATGTTTTGGTCTTTTTCTCCTGCAGAATGATGGTCGTCTTCGGTTGAGCCGCCAAGGTATAATCTTCAAGAACAGTAAGACAGGCAAAGTGGACAACATTCAGGCTGGGGAGCTGACTGAGGGCATCTGGCGACGGGTGGCTCTGGGCCATGGCCTCAAACTTCTTACTAAGAATGGCCACTTCTATAAGTATGATGGCTTCCGGGAATCGGTGAGATTTGCTTTTCTTCCTATCACCTTCTCCTGTGCCACAACTGAGCCCATTCTGACTTAAACTGTCTCATATTTCTGTGTCTTTCCTGAATTCCTTTCAGAGATAACTAATCTCTGCTCTTCCTTGTCATCCTATAATTGTATAATTCCAGGGGCCATGGGACAGTTTTCTGTGACCTCTTCCTTTTCTTTGGTTTTGGTAACTCAGTCCCTTTGTTGTTTTTTTTCCAAAATCAATTTTCTGTCCCTATCCCCAGAAGGGGTAAAAAAGGAAAACAAAACTTTTATACCAAATATGCATAGTCGAACAAAACAAATTCCTATATTGGCGGTGTCCAAAATATGTTAAGCTTGTCAGCTCTCTGACAAGAGGTCAGAAATATGCTTTATCATTGGTCCTCTGGAACCATAGTTGGTCATTGCATGGATCAGAGCTCTGACAGCTTTCAAAGTTGTTTGCTTTTACAGTGGTGTTATTTTTACATAAATTGTTCTGATGGTTCTGTTTCCCCAGCATCGTAAATCTTCCCACGCTTCTCTGAAACTGTCCTGTTCGTCATTTCTTCTAGCACACTAGTATTCATTATATTCATATACCTGTATTTGTTCAGTTGATAGGTGTACACCCTGGTTTCTGGTTCTTTGCTCTTACCAAAAAAAAGCAAGCTGTTATAGATAGATAGGTCCTTTTCCTCTTTCTTGCATCTCTGGATTATAGGTCTAGTACTAGTATCACTAAATCAAAGGAGGGGTTTAGTTGATTTGGGGAAATGGTTCCAGGTTGTTCTCCAGATCAGCTGGACCAGTTCATATGTCCGTCTGTGGCACTTTCTCCTACATCTATCATTTTCCTCTTCTGTCAACTTTGTTGATATGATAGGTGTGAAGTGGGACTTAAGAGTTACTTCAATTGTTATTTCTCTAGCTATTAGTGATTTGGATCAGTTTTTGCCTTCAGTATACCTGCAAATAACCTGTATTTCTTTCCTTGAAAATTGCGTATTTCTATCCTTTGACCATTTTTCATTTGGAGAATGGCACTTGGATAACCTGTTCCTCCCCTGCCTTTCCAGTCTTTTTACACCTCACTCCCTGCATGTACTCTTCAGTCCAGTGACGTTGGTTTGCTTGCTGTTCCGTGACATACACACCAACTCTTGGCTCTGGCATTTTCTCTCACTGTCTCCCATGTTTGAGACGCGCTCTCTTTTCATCTCTGCTACTGGTTCCCCTGACTTCCTTTACGTCCCAACTAAATTATTTTTCCTGTGTAGAGCTTGTTTGTGAGTATTGGATTGGTTGGACATTGGATTTGTTAGGTTGTGAGCTTCTTGAGGGCGGGGTCTATCTTTTGCCATTTTTTAAATTCCCCCAGTTCTTAGCAGTGGGCTTGCTTAATAAATGTTTATTGATTGATTATAAATTTGAATCAGTTCCTATGTTTCTTGGAATTGAGAGCCTTAGCAGTGAAGCTTATTGCAAAGATTTTTTTTTGGTTACCTGTTTCCCTTTTAATTATGGCTGCATTGGTTTTGTGCGAAACCTTTTTTAATTTTATATAATCAGAAGTTCCCGTTTTATCTTGTTTATCCCTTATAATAATAAGTTAGCATTTAGATAGTGCTTTAAGGTTTGCATTACAAATGCCTATCTCATTTGATGAGATACAAATCTCATCACAACAGTGGGAGGCAGGTGCTATTATTATGTCCATGTTACCGATGTGGAAACTGAGGCAGTCAGAAATGAAGTAACTTGCCTAGGGTCATGGAGTTAATAAGTGACTGAGGCTGGATATGAACTCACATCTTCCTTATTCCACCACTCTGTTCACTGTGCTACCTTGCTGTTTTTTGTATCCCGTGTTTGTTCATGACCTCTTCCCCTACCCTTAGATCTGAACTCTTCCCCAATCAATAGATCTGAAAGATAATTTCTTTCTTTTTTTTTTTGGAAAGGTATTTTTTTCCTTATTCCTCTAATTTATTTGTGATGTCTTCCTTAATGTCTAAGTTATATATGCATTTGTAGTGTATCTTGGTATATGGTGTGAAAAGCTGGTCTCCTTCTTGTTTCTGCTACACTGCTTTTCAGTTTTCCCAGCCTTTTTGGTCACATTGTGAGTTCTTAGTCCAATAGCTTGGGTCTTTGGGATTATCAAGCTCTGGGCTGCTAGGTTTGTGTGCTTTGTTGTTGAACTTAATCTGCTGTACTGATTTACCTCTCTGTTTCTTAACCAGCACTAAATTTGTCTTGGTGATTACTGCTTTGTAGTGTAGTTTGCTATTTGGTACTGCCAGGCCCTCTTCTTTCCACTTTTTTTTTTCCATTATTTCCCTTGAGGTTCTTGACCTTTTATTCTTGCAGGTTAATTTCATTTTTTTTTCTAGTTCTGTAAAGTAATCCTTTGGTAGTTTGATTGGTATGGCACAGAATAAATTAATTTAGGTAGCAGTCATTTTTATTATATTGGTTCTCCCTACCTGACTCCATCCTGCTGTGCAGTTTTCCAGGAGCAGGTTCTTATTTGGTTTATAGTGGAGTATAGTTTTTCCATTGTAGGTTGCCTTGGAGGTATGAGAATAAACTAGTTTGATTACTTTCTGGGCAGAGCATATCAAGGCTGGTTTAAGCTAGGCTCATTGCATCTTTTCTCTCCTCTGCAGGAGTTTGAGAAACTATCAGATTTCTTCAAATCACACTATCGTTTGGAGTTGGTAGAGAAGGATCTGTGTGTGAAGGGCTGGAACTGGGGCACAGTAAAGTTCGGTGGTGAGTCCAGAAGGAGATTTGGAATTGTGGAGGAATGATTAGGAATTCCTAAAGTTATATGATCTATATCAGATAGGTTTCAGAGTTTCTGTAACTCTTGACTCTTCTGCCGCTTTCAGTCAGTTGGCCAACAAGTGTTGCCCCTGAGGGAACTGGGTGCTTAGGGGAGACGAGAAAATCAGAGATCTTGGCAGAACTTAGAGTATGGTTGTTCCTCCATAGGGCAGCTCCTGTCTTTTGATATCGGTGAGCAGCCGGTCTTTGAGATCCCTCTCAGTAACGTATCCCAGTGCACCACAGGCAAGAACGAGGTGACTCTAGAGTTTCACCAGAACGATGATGCAGAGGTCTCCTTGATGGAGGTGCGCTTCTACGTGCCACCCACTCAGGAAGACGGCGTTGACCCTGTTGAGGTGAGAGTTGGGACTGCTGGGCATGGGGCAGGTAGCAGTCCGGGTGGGTAAGGGAAAATGGGCTGGCATCTGATTGCAGGTTTGCCCTTTCCCAGGCTTTTGCCCAGAACGTGCTGTCTAAGGCAGATGTGATCCAGGCCACTGGAGACGCCATCTGTATCTTCCGGGAGTTGCAGTGCTTGACACCCCGAGGTCGCTATGACATCCGCATCTACCCCACCTTCCTGCATCTCCATGGCAAGACCTTCGATTACAAAATCCCATATACCACCGTGTTACGACTTTTCTTACTACCTCACAAGGACCAGCGCCAAATGTTCTTTGTGGTGAGTTCTGGGATCTAGGTAAGAGGATTCTTCTGGACTGGAGCTGGAGTTGGGTGGGTCTGTGCCCTCCATCAGTCCTGGCTTGCTGGGATCAATCAGCCTGTGTTTGTGGAGTCTTTAATTTGGCCTTCTCCCTGTCTCCTTTGTCTCTCTTAGATCAGCCTAGACCCGCCCATCAAGCAGGGCCAGACCCGTTATCACTTCCTGATCCTTCTCTTCTCCAAGGATGAGGATATCTCACTGACCCTCAACATGAATGAGTAAGCTCGGGAGCCATGTCAGGACCACTTGCACGCTGAAGGTAATGAGCTGTCTGATTAGTTGTGTTTTCTGCTTGTAGGGATGAGGTGGAGAAGCGTTTTGAGGGTCGTCTTACCAAGAACATGTCTGGGTCCCTCTATGAGATGGTCAGCCGCGTCATGAAAGCCTTAGTGAACCGCAAGATCACAGTGCCCGGCAACTTCCAGGGGTGAGATGCAGAGATGGCGGGAGGGAGGCAGGACTTCTCCGGCTCCCAGCACTGGGTCTAGGAGTGCACTGGGAGGCCTAGGCTTGGGACCTGGCATTGACACTTACTCTGTGAGTAAGTCTTGGCCAGATCACTGCCTTTCTGAGCATCGATTTTTGAATCTGTAACATAGATTGTGGCCACCTCATAAGCTGGTTTGTAACAGAAAAATATTGTAAACAAATGCTATAAGATGGGAATGCCATTGTTGGCATTGTGCCATTGCCACCTGTTAGTGTGTGTGTGGTTGCCTTTTTTCTCCATGGTCCCGTGGTTGGTTCCATTGAATTAGTTGTCAGTTACCTGCTAGGTTATTGAGACCACCACATGGTCTGCACCAGGTACTGTGCCCGCATGAGGGATATAAAGAAAGGCAAGAATGATATATATCCTTGTCCTCAAGGAGCTTACATTCTAATGGGGGAGTAAAATAAGAATAACTGGGGACACAGTTAAATTCCTGAATCTGGGTAGTATCTGTCACTGACTCGCCACCCTCTCCCCCATGCCAGGCACTCAGGGGCCCAGTGCATCACCTGTTCCTACAAGGCCAGCTCAGGATTGCTGTACCCACTGGAGCGGGGCTTCATCTACGTACATAAGCCACCTGTACACATTCGATTTGATGAGATCTCCTTCGTCAATTTTGCCCGTGGCACTACCACTACTCGCTCCTTTGACTTTGAAATTGAGACAAAGCAGGGCACACAGTATACCTTCAGCAGTATTGAGAGGTGAGTACCCCTTTCACTTCCCGTCCTGTATACTCTGGTTGATACCCATCCTTGACCCCATCCTTTTCCTGATGTTGCTTCTAAACCTTGATGAGTCTGTGCTCTCATGGATACGGGTTGTCTGTCCACTGGTACAAAATAGTTTCATCCACATCTTTTCATCCTTAGATTCTTGTCTACTCATCTTCCATAAACAGCTTGATGTCTTCCTATTTAAATTTTTTTCCTGAATACTTAATACAGCACTTAGGATTTCCCATCCCTTCTTATTCTCCAAGGGCCCACCTCGTTTCCGGTTGTACGTTGTCTTAATGGTGTCACTTAATCTGACTTTCTGCATTTCTGGTGTTACTGTGGCATGTTGCAGCCTACTTATACTCATAATTTGTCTCTCCTGTGCTCTTTGGGTAATACATGGTTTTCATTCTTTTAAGATCTTGGGGTAACCTGACTAGAGTCTAGAGAATATTGGTGGTAAGAAGATGGACTTTTGGGGAAGGGAGCACCTTGGGGACTGGCCATGTCCACCATGGGGTTACATTAGATGGACTCTTAAAGTCCTTTTGAGTTCATAAGTTTTATAACCCCGTGGCCTTCTTCCCTTGGCTCTCCAGCCAGCCCTAGTACCATTCTAACTACTCTCCTTGCAGGGAGGAGTATGGGAAGCTGTTTGATTTTGTGAATGCCAAGAAACTCAACATCAAAAACCGAGGATTGAAAGAGGTACCCATATGGTTGGGGAGGTTGGGGACATCTGCTATCCTGACATTTCTTGTGCTGGGGTAGGGGTGATGGTCAGTCTGGCAACTTTTTCATTTTTTCTTCTCTCCTTACCCTTATAGAAAAAAGAGGTGCGTGCGACCCCTCTCCCCCTTCCTCCTGGCGCAGGTTTCCTCAGCATGGCTATGGTTTAGCCTACTTAACCAAGCATGAGCCCTCCACAGGGCTGGGAGAGGCTTAGTCTTTTCTAACTCAGAGGACAGGAACTGCCTGGGCCCTAGGCCCTGCATGTTAGTTGTGTGTGGAGTTTTGATACTAGGATTTCCTGGGAGCTGTTCATTTGGTCTTACTCACAAGCATGCTGGGAAATCTCTTGAGTGTGCTAGTGAGTGTAAGGGTTTTGGGGAGGTGATGAACTGGTCCTTATTCTTCCCTCTCCTTTTTCCAGGGCATTAATCCGAGCTATGATGAGTATGCTGACTCAGATGAAGATCAGCATGATGCCTACCTTGAGCGGATGAAGGAAGAGGGCAAGATCCGTGAGGAGAATGCCAATGACAGCAGTGACGACTCAGGAGACGAGACTGGTGAGCGCCTTGGGTTGAGACAAGGGAGCCTGAGATAGCTAACTCTGCCTTGCAGCACTGGGGATGGGGCCAGCATGCGCTAACATGCCCTCTTGCTCTGTTGCAGATGAGTCATTCAACCCTGGGGATGAGGAGGATGACGTTGCAGAGGAGTGAGTTTGGGCACTGCCAGATATGGAATATCTCTGGGCTCAGCAGACGTCTACATTTTCTTTGTCCTGGCCTCTAGCAAGTGACCAGTAGCGTGAAAGGACCTCACATGTTCAGGGTTTGGGTGTGAAGTAATCATCCTGAAAAGAGACCAGTCATAAGGCTGTGTGGAAGTGGAGAGAGAACTGGATTTGGGGGAACTGAGTTCAAATCTGAACTTTTCTGTGTAATGCCTCTATCCATTTGGAAGATCATGACCCTCTGTGGTCCTCAGCTTCTATATCTTCAAAATGAGGAGGCTGAAATAGTAACTAGTTGATTTCCATGGTCTCTTCTGCACTAAAGCCTGTGTCTGCTGTCAGGCTGAGAGTTGAGATTGGAGGTTGGGTTAGAACATGACCAGAAAGAGAATAGGGTCCCATTACAATTACCCTCCCCCCCATATCAGTTAATCTGGAAAAGAATCAGAGAATTTAAAGCTAGAAAGGACTTTGTCCAGTCCAGCTTCCTCTTTTTACAGACAGGTAAGTGAAGCCTAGGGAATGAGCTAGGTGACTTTCCCTGGGTCACATGGATAGTAAGGAGCCGATCCTGTCCACACAGATGGGCAGGTTAAAGGACTGTGAGGAACTTGGAAATGGAAGGCTTTCAGCCCCACTGCTCTTTCTGGCTGCTCGGATGTCCTGGCAGGGTCAGGGCTGGGCAGGTGAGATTCCTCTTGGCCTCTCTCCCTGCCTCTCCTTTCCTTTCTAAGCTTTCTCTTCCCACCAGGTTTGACAGCAATGCGTCTGCCAGCTCCTCCAGTAATGAGGGCGACAGCGACAGGGATGAAAAGAAGAAGAAACTGGCCAAGAAAGCTAAGATCGTCAAGGAACGAAAGTCCCGGAAGAAGCCTGTGGAGGTGAGGACTCCTCCCCCACCTGACGGGTTCCAGCCAAAGAAGACAGTGAGCACACTGGTGATCTCTTCAGGCTCCCAATAGAGGCTTTTATCTGTAGTCAAGAATGGGGGCAGGGGGCAGGTTTTCTTCTAGCAGCTTCCCCTCCTCATAGTTAGGATTAGCTTGTGGGAGAATGCAATTAGGTCAGGTCCTTTCTGTACCCAGGGGAGCTGAACTTCTGTTGGAAGGAAAGGGACCTCTTATCCATGGGTCTCTTCTTTTAAGAGTCTCCCTGTGGGACACCTTGGAGTCCAAGGGAGACGGTAGTACTTGGAGTTTCAGGTAAATGAACACACTTGGGCTTTCCCCTACTCCTCTAGGGGAAGAAGGGCAAAGATCCCAATGCCCCAAAGAGGCCCATGTCTGCCTACATGTTGTGGCTTAATGCTAGTCGGGAAAAGATCAAGTCGGACCACCCAGGCATCAGCATCACTGATCTCTCTAAGAAAGCAGGGGAGATCTGGAAGGGGATGAGCAAAGAGAAGAAAGAGGTAAGGAGCAGCAGGGTGGGTATGGTTGGGGATTCATTTCCTGGGGGGGGGATGTGATAGAGTGGTGTTGGGAAGGTAGTGGGCTGTGGAAGACATTACCCGGGGGGAGGAAGGTTTCATCTTGTGGAGAGGGAGCAGCTGGCTGTTGTTTCTGTGTGTTTTTTGGTGGGATGATAGGAATGGGACCGAAAGGCCGAGGAAGCCAAGAGGGAATATGAGAAGGCCATGAAGGAATACAGTGAAGGGGGCCGAGCTGAGTCGTCTTACAGGAAGTAAGTATTGACTCTGGGCGCTGGAAAGAGTGTCACCAGTTGAGGGTGAACACGATAGTGAGACCGCTATAGCCTGCCAGGAAAAGGGAGGAGGGTGGAAAGGCAGCAATCACTTTATTTAAGTAATGTGAAAGAGAGCAAATTAGGTTTGGCCCTGAGGACAGAACCAGGAGCAGTGAGTAGAGGTTTCGGGAAGGCAGTTTGGCTCCAAGAAAGGAAGAACTTCCAAACACTTACGTTTGGGGGGGGGGGGGGGCCTTGGGGGGTAGTGGCTTTCCCTCCATTGGAAGATTTCAGAGATTGGGTGACATTCCTGACATGGCCTTGATGCAGGGGGGATTCCTGTTGAGCTTTGGGCTCCACATTTCAACAAATACAAATCCAGCACATACTTCCTAGGTCTTTACTGTGTGTAACACACGTAGAAAGATTAAAAAAATGGCATGCCCCTTGCTTTCGGGAGACTTAGATTCTACTGGGAGAGGGCAACAGGAAATAGGCCACGGGCTCACGTAAGTATAATAAGAGATTAGGGAATGTTTGGACAAAGGATGGACCTCGAGCCAGTCCTCAGGGAAAATTATAGGGCTCAGTTGAAGTATAGCCCCTTCTTCCATCTTCATGACCCTGAAGAAGCCTAGATGGGAGCTGGGATGGATTGGAGAGAAAAATCTGCACGGAAGTGTGGCAGGCAGTGTTGCTGTTTGCTGGAGAGAAGCTAGTGTGTAAAACACTTAGGTGTTAGGAATCAGGAGACAGGGATGGGCTTAGGAAAAGGTCTTCTGTGCTCCTGAGTCCTGGCATACTTTGACAGGGGTGAGGAAATGCCTAGGACTTGACTTCAGGGATGATAGGGGTGGTAGGAGCTTGCAGTCTTAAGCCATGTTGTCTGCAGGGATAAGTCAAAGAAGAAGAAGAAAGGAAAGGTGAAGGTGGAGAAAAAATCCACACCTTCCAAAGGCGCGTCCAAGTCTTCATCCAAACAACTGAGTGAGAGCTTCAAGAGCAGAGAATTTGTGTCAAGTGATGAGAGTTCTTCAGGCGAGAACAAAAGCAAAAAGAAGAGGAGGAGGAGTGAGGTAGGACAGACAAGGGGCTTGTGGGGTCTGGGTGGGTAGCGGAGGCCCCAGGTCGGGGCCTGGGGTGGAGCTTTCCCCACTGATGAAGTCTTTGGTCAGCCTTGACTCTGTGCCCAGCCTTGATCTAAGTGCTAGGTTACAAAAAGAGGCAAAAACCCGCCCCTATCCTGAAAGCCGACATTCAGATGGGAGAGCCGGCAGAGAAATGAGTAACTCGGTGTATACAAGGTATCTACAGAGCAGATGGAAGGTGATCTGAGGAGGGAAGGCAGGAGCAGCTTTGGAAAGGAGAGGTTCCCTGCAGAGGGTGTGGTTTGAGCTAAAGAAAGTGAGGGGAATGAAGAGGTGCAGAGATCAGAATTCTAGGCCTGGGTGCCAGCCTAGGCCCAGAAGCAGCCAGGGTAGCGTCCTGTGTGGAGCCGATGGTAGGCCAACTTTGCTGGAGCATAGAGTACATGGAGGGGAGAAAAGTCAGAAGATTAGAAATGTACGAAAGGGCCAGATTATGAAGGACTTTAGTTGCAAAACAGAATTTTTCTGTGGAGCTCATTGAGCTGGGAACACAGTCAGAAAAGTCACCTTGGCAACCGTGTGGAGGATGGGCTGGAGCGGGGAGAGGCTTGAGGCAAGAAGTGTTGAGATGACGCTAAGGCTTTGAGCCTGGGTGACAGAGGATGGTGGTCCCCTTGACTGTAGCAGGGAAGTTGAGAAGCTTTGAATGAGAGGATAGTTTCATGGGGAGTGGGGGAGGGGGTGGGATTTGGAGCATCTTCCAGCCTGTTTGAGATATCCAGCAGGCTCTTGGTGATGGCATTAACTCAGGAAAGAGATGAGTGTTGGATATATAGAGATTTGGAAATCATTTGCCTAGAGCAGCAATAAGTCAGTCATTAAATATTTATTATGTGCCTACTACTATGTGCCAGGCACTGGGCTAAGAATAAAAATATGGGGGAAAAAAAGACATTTCCCAGCCTCAAGGGGTTTACGCTTTAATGGGGAAAGACAGCACATTCAAGGTTGAAATGTGTGTGGGGAAGGGGCATGATGGAAAAGTCGGAGAAGTCCTAGGGTAGTGTAGCCAGGTTAAGAAATGTCATATTCTGAACTGAACTCTCTCCTTAAGTGGAAATTTTGGAGTTGGTGGCCCCACCCTCCAGTCAGTGAGGCTAGGGAGGAGGGAAGCGTGCCAACTGGTGGAATCTTGCAGGATGAGGAATTGCACAAAGTTGGAATACTTCCGGTTCCAGGATTTGACCTTCTCCATGTGGGGCCAGGGTGGAGGAGAGGAGGTCCTGGGAATGAGAGGATTGAGGATTGCAGTATTTGAGGGAACATCAGTATGTGAGGGCAGGACATGGATGAGAGAGAAAGATTGAGCTGGTGGGATTGGGAAGGGGAGCCAGGAGAGTCCTCCATCAGGACGGCTGACTTGGTGTGTGGCATTTGGAGGAAGTGGTGCTTTGGGTGACCGGGTTTGTAAACTTTGCCTCCACGGGGGTCCCCTCTGTGTCCCCCTAGGATTCTGAAGAAGAGGAGGAGCTGGCCAGCACACCTCCCAGCTCCGAAGAATCGGGATCCGGCTCAGATGAGGAGTAGAGGGAGCAGCACTTTCTTCTCTGCTGTCCCTGTCACCCTCCCAACTCCCCGTCCGCAGTTTCCATCCATACCCTGTTACCAGCAGCCCCTAAACTGAGAAGCCATCCCTGGACTCAGCTCGCAGGGCAGCCCTCCTTGATTTGTGGACTTGAGTGACTGGGCAGGGAGGGTCTGTTTCCTGTGCTGCTTCACAGGGATGACACAGTTGAATTTGGGAAGGTGAAGGTTGGAGCATGGGTTATGTGGGACCTACAAGCTTCACCCAGGCTCTCCTCTCCACGGTACTGCCAGCTGATCCCTTCTCTGTCCCTTGGCAACTCATGGGACACTGCAGCAGGGGCCACGCACAGGGTCGGCCTTGTCGCCCCTTGCTGGGGCCTATTTCTATTTTTATTTTGTATTTCTGGTCAGTGGAAGTCACACACACAAAAAAAGATTTAATAAAGCAAAGTGACTTTAACAGCCATGTTCAAATGGACCTCCTCAACCTTGTTGGTCCCCTTGCCTAGGATACTCCATTTTCAGTTTAAGCAGCAAGCTCGCTCCCTGCATCCCTGTTGGTTGGATGGGTACACCATGGCCGGGAATCCAGTCTTAGGTACATTCCCTTTCATTTCCATCTGAGTTGTTGTTTTCATCCCTTGCTTCCAGGATGAACCACCTGAGATTGGGGAAGTGGCCACTGATTTGATTAGGAAAGATTCCCCAGCCATCCTGCTCAATTATTGAGGCTGTATGTGAGCCCTTGGCTCCATGCATAATCACCTGTGAGCCGCAGTGGTCTCTAGGCATGGGATAATTAAGTCAGGATTGAGTGGCCTCCTGTAACCAGGGCCGAAGAAACCTGAGCCTGAAGAGGTACACCAAATGGTACAGAACTATTATTGGGCAAGGAGTGTGTAGAATCTGATATGCAGGAGGGTTGATGGGTCTGTGCATATCATGGCCTCATATATTGAATCTGAGAGGCAATACCGAGTTGTTAAGAGATTGGGGCCCATCTGGCACATACTGGTTGTGTGACCCTGGGTAAGTCATTGAACTTCAGTGCTCAGGCAAGTCTTAAGACTACAGTGCTGCCTGCCATTGGTAGAGGGAGTTTTCTCATTGAGAATTCCCTTTACCAGTGAAATCTGAGCCAGGCCCTATGTTGAACCTGGTCATGGAACTCTTCACTGAGTGTGACCACAAGATTTATATACAGATGGATACTTAAAGACAAATCGGCCATCTAGTTCAAAAACCTTTGTTTCATGGACCCCTTTGGCAGTGTGGTGAATCTGTGGATGGACCCTTTCTTGAAGCAATGTTTTCACATGCCTGGAATTACAAAGGAAATAATGTTTAACAAAAGTTTTATATGTATGTACCATTACGTATTCATGTGTAGTACACATACTCATAAAAGTTCATAGAAGCCAGGCTGAGAATCCCTCGTGTCCAAATCCGTTTCTTAGAGGGGAAATGGAAGGGCAGAGGGGAAGGCACGTGGGAACGTGCGGGATACAGCGGGAGGACGGACTGGATTTGGAGTCAGCCTGAGTCTGAGGCTTGGCTCCCTCCCCCTTAACCATTCAAATCACTCAGCTGATCTGGGGCCTGTTTCCTCATCTGTAAAATGAGGGTGGGGGCTTCCTGGGCCATCACAACTTTATCCTCTCGGGATTGGGGGAAGGTCTACAGACAGGCCGTTGCTGAGCCAGAATGCGGCCCCTGGGCTTCCGATTCCAAACGCTTTCCCGTTCTAGGTTAACAGCCACAACGGCCGCTATTCACAGTGGGCCTTAGGGTTTGCAGGCGCTTTTCAAACATCCCCCTGGGAGATGGGTGCTGGGATCCTCACTCGGCTGATCGGACTTGCCCAGATCGCCGTGTGGGGCAGATCTGAACTCGGGGCTTCCAGATCCGTTCGTCTGCACTGGACATCCGGGATCTGCTGCCCAGTAGAACTTCGTTACGTCCCAAGACAGTTGAGTGAACGTTCGTGATACGTTACTCTCCAGGGTTTCCTTAAAGGGCCTACTCTGTGCCAGGCGCGATGAAACAGAGGGAAGAGGCTGCTTTGGGGTCCTCCCCCTCGGGGCTTCGGTTTCCTCATCCGCACAACGGGAATCACGGCACTCGCACTGCCCAAATTACTGGGCTGTGTCTGTTTATAGTCTCCGTGACCCTGGGGGGGGGGTGGGGCGGGGCTCAGTTTCTGTCCTTGTAAAGCGCAGGTTGCGGCTGCGACGGCCTCGAGGGTGCCTCGCGGAGGGGCCGCCTCGCCGCAGGAAGCCGCTCTGAAGGGGCCGAAGGCTCCTCTCTATGGTGCCGCTCCGAGTTCGGGGCCACGGAGCCTCGGAGCCTCGGCTCCGCTCTCTGTCTCAGCCGGGGACGCTCTAGCCTGTCGCCTCGGTGGTCCCCGCCGCGTCTTAAGCCTTTTCTGCGGCACAGTTGCGTCAGTCGCGGGGTGAAGGCCCCGTGCCCGGGCGCGGCCCTCGTTTACATATTCATGAATAATGGCGGCGAAGGCGGAGCCCACGCGCCCTCCTCCCGCCAACGTTGGGCGGCCGCGCTCCGCCCGGGGGCGTTTCAGGCGGGGGTTGGCCATCTCATGAATATGCATGAGCGGCGGCCAGGGGGCGGGGCCGGGCGATGCGGGGGCGGGGCCTCGCCCGGACTCTCACTGGGTCTGTCCCGCGGTGACGGCGGCGGCGGCGGCGGCGGTGGCTGAGCCTGGGGCCGAGCCGGGGCTAGGACTGGGGACGCGGGCAGCGCAGCTGACGATCGCCGGAGCCCCAGGGAGCGTGTGAGTGAGCGCGAGCGGGGGCGACCCGGCGGAGGAGGGGGCGGGGCCCGCTCGTGGAGGGGAGCGGGAGGAGGGGGCTGGGGGTGGGGGGGAGTTGGCGCGGGTGCTAAGTTTCCCACGGGCAGGAGGGGCTGCGTGGCCGGGGTAGCCTCGAGGGCTGCGGGAGCTCGTGCGTGGGTGGGTGGAGGCAGGAGCTGGGGGTGTACTCAGCCCCCCCCCCCCCAAATCTGGAGGACGCGCGCTCGAAAAGCCGCCCAGGCCGAGGCGCCTCCGATATCCTGAGAAACCCGGGAAGAAAGAGTGGGAGGGCTGGGGGAGGGGGCTCGGGGGCGGGGCGGAGGCGGGGGAGGGTGCTCGGGGGCGGTGGCAGCAGTGGGTGGAGACGGGGCGGGGGGACCTGCTGGACGACGTTGGCTGCGCCCTGTCGCCATCCCCCCGGGCGCTGAGCGGCTCCCGCGTCCTCCCCCCTAGTAAATCTGCACCCCTTCTCCGTCTCTCCACCCGCCTCCCCACCCCGGCCCGGGTGAGTCCGTCCGGCCAGTCTTCTTCCTCTCCCGGGCGGCCGTCCCCAGCCCGCTGCCCGCTCTCCGAGCTCCGCACCGGCTGCATCTCCTCCAACGCACACGTCTGCTTTCCTCTTGCTGGCAGCCCCGGCCCCTCGGTGGACCTCCCCTAGCCCGAGCTCCTAGGCCTTTTTGTCCAGCTCTCCCTGCACCCGCGGGAGAAGAGCCTCCCCCATCCCACCGGCTGTCCGGTCCGGGAGCTCTCCAACCCCGCGCTGTGTCCAACTCAGCTGCATTTACTGAGCACTGACTAGGTGTACGGCGCGGTGGGTGATGGGCGCCTGGGATACAAAGACCAAGGCGACCCCGTCGCCTCCTCCCTCCTCCTCCTCCCGGAAAAGACCCACAGGAAGGAAGTCCTTGTCCCCCAGGGGCAGTGGCCTTGTTCCAGACAGGCTCTGAAGGCAGGAGCCAGGCCCCTCTTAGTCTCTCCCAGGCTTCATAGCCTAGCCCTTCCAGGTGGGTTCCCCCTCCCCCCTTCTTTTTTCTCCTTCTCGCGGTTGTTATCTTAGCCATTCCTTAGCTTTAACCATAAACTCGATGCCCGGCCACCTTTGGTCATCTAGACCCTTAGTGTCCTAGCATTGGCCTGAGCTAGCAGGATGTGCCTCTGCCCCTTCTCCGGGAGAACTCCCTGATCCTTCTCCTCCCACCTTGTTCTCAATTCTCCTGCTGCCTTCTGCTTCTCTTAGTTGCTCTGTCCTTCTAGGTGAGACAGATTCCTAGTGACTCCCACTTATCCTGGTAACCGCTTCCCCTATTCCTTTTGGGGTTAAGGTCAAAGACAGTGACAAGACCTACTGTTGGTTTCCTTTTTGTAAGAAATACCCTCTCCCCCTTCTCTCATAACAGCCTTCTCCCCACCCCCAACCCCCAACACTATGGCACCGTTGTATTTTTTCTCCATGTAAGCTGCCTGAATGCATTCAGTTCCTTCCCCTCCTGCTATGTGCAAGTTGGGGGGGGAGGGTGTCAGATTTGCAAAAGCTGGGCCCTCAGAATTCAGCATGATTTTGTTTTTTTCAGAGCCAGCTGGGGTGTGTGCCTTGGAGGGATGGTTAGGCCCCAGTCACCCTGCCCAATGAAGATCAGGTGCAGGGTATGTGCATTAGAAGATGGGTAGGAACCTGAGACACTGACCAGAGAGGAAGAGATGCTAGTAGGTTAGATTCCCTCCCCCTCCCACCCCTTCCAATCAGGTAGGTGGGGTCCTGGTTCTGTGGGCTGGAGCTAGGGAAAGTTAGAGGGGAGGATAGGGGAGTGGGAACAGTAGAGGTGAAGTCAGTGCTAGGAGAAATCCAGGAGGTGACATACCAGAACTGGGAAAGTGTGGGAGTTAATGGAGAGGGTTAGGAATGCAGGCACCTGAGGGGTGGGAAAAGCTTAGGAGGGCGAGAGGCAGGTCTGTCTGGTGACTGAGAATAGGAAACAGTTACTGGCCAATACAGTTAAGTACTAAATGCTGAGAATAGAAGAGTGAATAACAGATAACAGTCCTACTTGGGCTTGGGGAGGGGGGAAGGCAAGGAAGGTTGTCCACTCTCCAGGTAGGATCTCCCAAGACCTTGTCTTCCTTCTGCAGTGGAGCAATGTGGCTATGTATGTTTTTTTCCCCTGTGGTTCAATTCTCCTTCTCCCCCAATCCCTTCCTATCAGCCTAAAGGCCCATATTCAGCCCCAGCAGACCTGTCACTTCTTCGAAGGATGCTGAGCAACCTTCGGGTCTTGGTGGCCAGGAGTCAGGGCTTCTAAAGCCCTTACCCTATTCTCTATGGGTGCTGGGCCTTCTTCTTCCTTCTCTTGGCGAAGAGCTGGAAATCCAGTGGGAGGCCATCGCTATAGCAACAGGCACAGGCCCTGGCTTTACCTCATCAAATTCCAGCCCGACGCCAAAACGATTGAGAAATTTAAAAAAAAAAAAAAAAAGGAAAAAATGTATTCCAGATGTTTACTTTTTATTCCCTGTTTTTCCGTGTTTGGATGGAGGCAGCTCTGACAGGCTCTTGAGGGAGGGCTGGGGAGGCAAAAGAGGGGGGAGTCAGGGGGTAGGAACCACTCCCTGCTGAGGGAGGGAGACAAGGAAGGGGCTGGGGCACTGGGGTGGAGCAGCTGCAGGTTGGCGTGGAGCGGGTTTTTCCCGTCCCCCACGAGGTGAAGTGATTCACGGAAGAGCCCAGCCCCTGAGGCCCAAGTGCCCTGCCCAGCCTGGTACCCTCTGCTGGGAAGTGGGTAACCACAGGGGGGTGGATGTGGGGCCGCTGTGACCGTGGGAAAGGTAAAGCTGGGGTCCTGGTTTAGGAGGCTGGGCTGTTCCTCCGAACTTTGGGGTACAAGAGGGCTAGGGAGTTGTTCCAGGAGCCGGGCTTGCTGCTGTGTGCCCCACTCTTTTCCCTTCAAGTTTTTTCCCTTTTCCGGAGTTCTCCTTGCGTAGCCCTCCACCCTCTTCCCTGTTCCGTTCCTCCCTGCCCAAGTTTCAGCTTCTCTTGGCCCCTAATCCTGGCTGTCTCCTCCTCTCCCCCTTTCTCCCCTGCTCTGTCCTCTTCTGCTTCTTCTTCTTTAGGGTCTGCTGCATGAGATGAATTTATCCAATCTCAGGGAAAGCTCCCCCATGGCTTCCCGGCCCCCCCAAGAGATGGAGGAGGAACTGCTGCCAGCTGGCCCGGAGCCAGGTACAGATGGGAGCAGGGTGGAGCTGGGTGCCTTGTGGGGGGAGACACTGTTCTCCCCGGATGGGAAGGCTGGGGGCCAGAGGGAAGTGGGGAGGGGAGTGACACCGGAAATGTGGTAGAATTTTGGAGCTGGAAGGATTTTGAGTGCATCTAGTCATGGAGAAGCCTCTGGAGTTTTCTGCTTGTTATCAGAGAGGCCACTGCCTTAGGACTGTACAGGCGACTCAGGGTGAATCATATCATTGGAAAGCAGGGGTAGAGAAACGTGCCTGGGGCTCTGTGGATGACTTTCGGTGGGCTGACCTGCCTGGCTTCGCTCCCTCGACTTAGAAGTCCCCTGCTCTACTGGCTTGCCCGAGATATGGAGGGTGAGCCAGGCTAGAATGAAGAATGAACCCTATGGGGATAAATGAGGGTCAAGTGTCCCCCTTCCTCAGGGTACTGGAAGCCCCAAGAGAATTTGGGGCACATGGGATAAAAGAGGCAATGTTAGAGCAGAAAGAACACCAGCCTTGGCATTCAGAAGCCCTCTTGGGGTCCTGTTGCTGGTGCTGAATGGCTGTGTGGCCACTGGCAATTTACTCAGACTCTCTAAGCTCATTTCCTCATCTATAAAAATAGATTAATAGCTAACAGTGCCTACTATGTGCTACTTTGCTAAGCATTTTACAATTATTATCTTATTTGGTCCTTATAACAACCTATGAGGTAAGTGCTATTATCCCCACTTTACAGATGAAGAAACTGAGGCAGAGGTTATGTGCCTTGCCCAAGATCACATTGCTAGTAAGTGTCTGAGGCCAAATTTGAGCTTAGGCCTGCCTGACTCCGGGCCCAGCACTTTATCCACTGTGCCACCTAGCTAATATATACAATATGCTTTAGTGTATATTTGACAGAATGTCTTGAGGCTCAAGTGACGGTCACCAAGCGTTTTGTAGATGGCAGGCCCGCTGGCACTAATGAAGCAAGGCAAAAACTGTCCCCTGCCCTCAAGAACCTTACATTTGAATGGTAGAGTCTTACAAAACAACTAGGTGTAACAAGATTCTATAGCAGAGGTAGGGAAAGGTGGCAGCAGTGGAGGGCCTGGGAGAGCCCTCGTGCACAAGGTAGGGTTGGAACAGAGTCTTGAAGAAAGTCAGAGGAAGCCAAGAGGGGAGCTGAGGATCTGCTTAGCACGTCTGTAGAGCAAACCGAGCGACTCTGGCCTCAGTGCCGTCCTTTGCAGATGAGGGGATTTGATGAGATAGCCTGTGAGAAAGTTCCCTTTCAGCTCTGGAGCTGGGACCCTGGGGTTCTATGAATGTGCCAGTGTTACTATGTCACCGCATTTGTATTATTTTCATTGATTTGGGAATCAGTGATGTGCTTTGCAACATCTCTCATGTCTTTCCCTCTCTGCCTCCTGTTTTTCTAGGGGACTCAAAGGCCAAACCCCCAGTCAAGCCCAAGCCTGAGTCTCGGACGCTGCCTGCCAAGCCAGCTCTGCCAGCCAAACCCAGCCTGCTAGTGCCACTGGGGCCAAGACCCCCACGAGGTCCCTTGGCTGAGCTCCCTTCTGCCAGGAAAATGAACATGCTGGCAGGACCACAGCCCTATGGTGGCAGCAAGCGCCCCTTGGCCTTCTCTCCTCGGCCAGCCCCTGATGCACCATCTGCCGGAGCTAGCCCTCGGGAGACTAGCAAGGATGAGGGGTCCTTGGCTACCCCTCCATCACGATGCTCGGTCCCAGCTGGGGTTCGGAAGGCTCCCGCTCCTTTCCGCCCGTTGTCTGATCGATTCTCTACCAGCACTGTGGAAGAGATCTTGGCCAAAATGGAGCAGCCCCGAAAAGAGGGCCCCTCTAGCCCTGACCGCCTTTGGGGCTCCCGCCTCACCTTTAGCCATGATGGCAGTTCCCACTATGGCCCAAGGGCCTATGGGCCAGTGCAGAGCCCCAGGGATGAGGAGACATTGACCCAGAGCATCTCCAGGGATCTGTCGCAGGAAGAACAGGCAAAGCCTGAGGAGGGGCAGGAAGAAGGAGGCCAGAGTTCAGCTGGGCAGTGCCCTGCAGAACCCCAAGAGGCCCAGCCTGAAGTATCTGGCAGGATGCTTGAGGAGAGGTGAGAAGGGATAGAAGGAGATGGGCTAGGGGAAAAGCTCTCCAGCCTTGGACGTCTTCCATGGTAGCTTTGCAGGACACCATGGCTCCTCTTTCTGCTGCCCTTCCTGGTATGAGATCTAGAGCTTAAAGGAACTGAAGGGGCGTCTAGGCCCAGCCCCGCATTTTAGGGATGAGGAGACAAAGCCAGAGAAGTGAAATGACCAACTCTGGTCACCCAGGTGGGAAGTAAGAGGGGTGAGGTGCGAGGCCAGGTCATGTCCCCGCTGAAGACCAGATCAGAGCTGGGGGGGGGGATCCTCGGAGTTGTCTAGGCCCCGCCCTGCGTTTTCCAGCAGAGACAAGCAGCACCTGGTATTTTCTGTTATGTCAATTTCCCTGGGTGGGGTGGGGCCAGTCTCTAATGTCACTATGCCTGGGTCCTTCCTTTGCAGGCTTCTGGTATCTGTGGGCCAATCAGTGTTAAGCCCCTGTCCCTTACCAGTCAGGGTCTCCTCTGAGCCGAGGAGAGAGATTTGGAATCTGAGCACCTGGGTTTGAATCCTAGCTCCCTTAGGCTGTGCAGCCTGGGCCAAAGGATTTTCCCTCTCTGGGCTCCAGTGTCATCTGCCAAATGAAGGGCTTGGATTAGAGACCTTTAAAGTCCCTTGCAGCTTTTAATCTGTAATCCTGTGATGAGGAGGCTGTTTGTCCTCCAGCAGGTTTCAGGCCTTTAGGAGACATAAGCCAGGGACATGCACAGGTGTAAGAGGTACATAAGTTAGATGTGTCACGAGTTGCAAGAATGATATATAGAAGAACCCACATTTACATAACAAAATCAAGTGATTGGTGACTTATTTTACTGATGGTTTCACCTGATGGTTTCTTTAAATAGCAGATTCCTGTTCCCCGTCCCCCGCAGTCCCACACCAGCTCATGATTCTGTTTACAGAAAATGGACTTGCTCACTTCTTTTTAGGAATGCAGCAGTTGTGTGCAGTGCCGCAGACCTGGAACCTCCCAGCCCTGCCTGCCTGTTGGGATGGGAATTTGCAGTGCATTGTGGGCGGGCCCTCTCCATGGGAGGGATGGACACGGAGCCCTCGGGGAGCATAGCTGAGCTGCGAAGAGATGTTAGCTGTGGCTCAGGCCCCTCCCCCAGGGAGCCAGCCTGTGGCAAAACTGCCCTTTTGGGGCCTAGTCCAGGCCCTGCCCCTGAGAAGCAAGGAGCGTGGCAGGGTGGGGCTGAGCCAGACCCGGAAGGTGGAGACACCTGCTCAGCCAGCCTGGCATTTCTCTCACCTGGCTGGGGGAAAGGAATGGGGGGGGGGGGGGGATGATGGCAGAAAGGTTAACCCTTCCCACTCTGCTACCAAAGACTTCTAAGAAATTTGGACAGTCATCCTTTCTTTCTGGGTAGAGGGCCCCGTAAGGTTATATCCCTGGAAATTTCTGTCTTAATAACATATTTACATAGCACTCGAAAGTCACAAAGCACCTTTCTCTCAACCACTCTGTGAGGTGATATGTTTGAGTATTAATTCCCATTTTATAGAAGAGGGAAGGAATTGAGGCCCAGAGAGCTTGCCCAGTATTAGAAGGTGAGCACGCAGCTAGGTGGCACCATAATGCACAGAGCACCAGGCCTGGAGTCAGGATGACCTGAGTTCAAATGTTGCCTCAGACATTTACAAAGCTGTGTGACCCCAGGCAAGTCGCTTCACCCTGTTTGCCTGAGTTTCCTCATCTGTCAGATGTGCTAGAGAAGGAAATGGCCAAGAGAACCCCAAATGGGGTCATGGAGAGTTGGATGCTACTGAAATGACTGAACAGATTCGAGAATCAGGCTTGTCTTCCTGTCAGTCTGTAGTACTTAAAAACAAAAGCATTAAGATAGATCGGGGGGCAGCTAGGTAGCACAGCGGACAGAGCACCAGTCCTGGAGTCAGGAGGACCCGAGTTCAAATCCGACCTCAGACACATAATACTTCCTAGCTGTGTGACTCCGGGCAAATCATTTAACCCCAGTTGCCTCACTCCAAACAAACAAACAAAAATAGATCAGGAATTAGCTTCTTCCCCATCAGGGTGGAAAAGTTTAACTCCATGTGGCTTAGAAGGCAAGAAGTGTGTGTGTGGTGGGGGGGGGGGCAAGGGAGAGGAACCCCAGTGTCTGTCCTCAGAGGATTTCACCTTGAATGTTGGGGCTAGAAAATGGGAACCAGTACCAGAGAGAGGCTTGCTTCATGGGCGCATGGGCAGAATTGTACCAGATGACACTATGGGTGGCGAGCCCCTTGTGGACTCGCTTAGGGAAGTTTTTGTTTTCCCCTGCTCCATGACCTCCAACAGTTCGTGTCTCTCCTTGTTCTCTCCCTACCCCCTCACAGGCTTGTCTCCCCTGACCTGACGTCCGATGGAGATCTGGCATCCAGTGGAGACCTGGCAAGCTTAGTGATACCCCATGAAGTAAGTTGTCCCTTGTCCTAGAATAAAATCATAGAACATCAGCCCTGCAAGGGATCCTAGCAGAGACAATGTCAGACCTTAAGGTATATAGAGTATCAGGGCCAGAAAGGACTTCAGAACAAACAACATCTGAGCTTATCCAGTTCAACCCACCCATTTTACAGAAGAGAAAACTGAGGCCCAGAGACCGGAAGGACTTTTCTCAAGATCCTGAGAGCCTCAAGGTCGTCAGTTAAAGAGCAGGGACAAGAAATTGAGGTGTTCTCACTACTAACTAGCCCGGGGCTTGTTCTGGACACCAAGAGGACAGCAGTGGAGTCAAGTTCTGTAGTTCAGAGGGAAGGTGGGGCTTAATGTCATCTGCCCCCAAAGTTGATCCTCCCCCTTCTCTGACCAGCCCCTTCCCTAGAGGGCATCCTGGGCCTCTGAGCAGAGTCTTCCTGAGGGCCCGGAGCCTGTTGGGGAGCAGCAGGGAGGGCTGAGGATATGAGTTGATCACCCACCCCTCCATTCCCCTCTGAGGCCCTCATAGCTCCTGGGCTGGTGTCTGTCTGGCTTCTGGGGTGAGGGAACCTTTGACTCATAGCCCTGACTGTGGTGAAAGGGCCTGGGTGGGGCTGCTTAGGATGGGTCCCAGGCTTTGCTGAGTCTCTGACAGGAGTCAGCTCTGAGGGAGAAGGGCCAGCATAGGCATGAGTCCTTCTGCCCCTTTCCTGTCTCCTCTGCTTTACTCCTTGCCCAAAGTCATCCAGGGGCCTTTTAGACGTTATTGCTTGACTTTGTTGATTCCTTTCAGGTAGGGGTGGCAGCTGCTCACAGGTGGAATACACCGAGTTCCTAGGGTACCATAGGGTCAGCTGCAGAGCTGGAAGGGGTGTGCAAAGCACTCTGGTCCACCTTTCTCCTTTTACAGATGAGGAAAAGGAGGCCCAGGGAAGTGAAATGACTTGGCCAGGGTCATGTGGATAGTATGTGGCAAAGCCAGAATTTGAATCAGACTCTAAAGTTAACCCTTTCCATGGCCCCATGCTCTTCTCTACCCCCAAAATGACAAAACACAAGCGTGCCCTTTGGGAAAGGGATCAAGTCCAGCTGGAGCTTGTCCCAAGCTTCGGAGTGGACCTTCCCTTCTCCCTCTGGAAGGAACTTGTCCAAAGGCCTCCTTGACACTTCAGGTGAGGCAGAGGACTTAGGCACCCAGATTTGCAGCATCCTTTCCTCTTTCCCCACCAGCCTCTTCTCCTAAAATCATGGACAGATTCCCTCTATCCCTGTTTGCCATCTTGACCAGGGGAGGGCAGTGGCTTGGAATGGAAAGAGGAGGCCCCTCTGCCTGCTCCATGTGCCCTCGTTCATTGTGCCTAGATGAGTAATGACAACTTTTTTCCTTACAGGTTTCCAAGTCTTCAGCCCACGTACACCGTGTTCCTTCTCCAGTCCCACCTAGTCCCATGCCTCATGATCGCTCCCCTAGCCCCGTGAGGGCTCCAGGATCCCAGAGCTCAGACCCCTCTGCTGAAGGACTCACATCCCAGAGCCCAGCCCTTCCCACAGAGAAGTCACCTGAACCTCTGAAATCATTCAGCCCATCCTTCCCATTAGGGGAAGACCCTGGGTCCCCCAGCTCAGGCCTCTCCCTTGAGAAGACTTCTACCACCTCAGAGGGCCCAGGGTCCCCCAATCCAGAACATTCCCAGGTTCCCTCTCCCCAGATTGCACTTTCAGGGGGCCAGTTTTTGGAGCACTCTAGAACATTTCCCCTGGAGAAAAAGGAGGAGGAAGGTGGAGAGTTAAGCCTCCGGCTCCCCCACCTAGAACAACGCCGCTTCTCAGAAGGTGTGCTTCGGCCCCCCAACCAAGATCAGAGGAAACTAGGGGGGTCTCTGGCTGCCTTGCCTCAGGGCCAGGGAGGAGGAGGTGGCTTGGAGCAGCCCTTTGGGAGTGGGACAGAATCCAACTGGAGCTTGTCACAGTCCTTTGAATGGACCTTCCCTACTCGGCCTTCAGGCCTGGGGGTGTGGCGGCTAGAGTCCCCGCCACCCTCACCCATCACTGAAGCTGATGACTCGGGTCTCTCTGAGGGAGAGGGGGAAGAGGCTGATGGGATTCGGAGCTCCAGACCAATCAGGGCTGCCTCTCGGGCTCAAAGGGAGAGCATTTGCTGTAGGGTCCCCCAGAACCAGCAGGGAGATGACAGAAATCCAGCTTCCTCCACTCCCCCATCAGATCTTCAGCCCAAAGGCCAGGATTCACCAAGACTGTCGCTGCTCCAAGCGGAAGAGATAGCAGGAACTGAGGAACCCCTGGCTGGACTGGAGACTCCCCTTCCTCCCACTCCAGAGGAGGAAGCAGCCTTGCCCATCCTGGAGCCTGTTCAGGAGCAGGAGCCCCCCCTTCCCTTAGCTCAGCCCTGTGTCTTGTTTGCTGATGCCCCTATTCCTGAGCAGGCTACACCCTCCCAGGAAGATGCCCCAGACCTGGCAAAAGCAGAGACCAACCTGACCAGGCCTGAGGGAGGGGACCCTCCGAGAATGTCACCTGAGCTGAGGGCCCCTGAAAATGATGCTGGCTGGCTAGACAAGCTCCTGGCCTCGCCACCTCCCAGTGCCAATGGTACCCGGAAAGCAACTGTGCCAGAGCAGTGTGAGACTCAGATGCCCAGTGCCAGCCCCGAGGTGAGGGCTGATAGGGGCCCAGGGTGGACTGGGGCAGAAAGGGGACTGGTCTTTGGGCTTAGGTGTTGGACCAGGTACAGAGCTAAGATTCTAATTGTGTGATGGTGTGGGGCTGCAGAAGGGAGAATCAGAATGTTAGAACAGGAGAACTTACTTAGGGCACAGAATGCCAGAACTGAGAAGAACTTTAGAATGTGCAAGGTCAGAATTGGGAAGGCCCCTGGAACACAGAATGTGAGAGCTGGGAGGACCCTTAGAACATAGGAAGTAAGAGCCAGGAGGGCCTTTAGAACATAGGATGTGAGAGCTGGGAGGCCCTTTAGTAGATAGGAAGTGAGAGCTGGGAGGGTCTTTAGCATGTAGAATGTCAGAGCGGGAGAATTCTTAGAACCTGGAATGTCAGAGCTGGAAGGGACTTTAGAATATGGAACATCAAAGTTAGAGGGGACTTAGAGATGTTTAAGTCCAAACCTCTCATTTTATGAAGTAGAAAAATGAGGCCCAGAGAGGGGATGTGATTTAGCCCAAGTCACACTGCTAGAGAGTGGCAGAGTCAGAACGAGAACCCAGGTTCTGAGCAATATTTCAGTTCTCATTCTACCCCTGCTGCCCTTTAATCGAGTGCCTGGGTTCAGATTTGTTCTTCAGTTAAGTTTCTGCCAGATTGCCAAGCCAGGAGTGGGGCCTGGGAGAGGTGGCGTGTAGGTCCTGGGCATCCAGCCATCGTGTTCCTAAGCTGCAGTGGGTGGGCAGGCAGGCAGCCGAGGAGGAAGAGGAAGAGGAGGAGAAGGGGTTAAGGGCTAGCCAGTAGGTGTGTCTGTCCCGGGATCTGTGTGACTCAACTTGTTTCTGGGAGGGGCCGGCTGCAGCTGCAAAGCCTGAGCCAAAGCCTCTCAGGGAGCAGTTAGAAGTAGTCAGACAAGTCTGGGAGAAGGGAGCACTGACTCCCCCTCCTCCCTAGGGCCACCCTGCCACTGTCAGGGCTCGCTCGGCACCCCAGAGCGGGTGGGGGTCATGGCCCAAAGCGGGGAAGAAAGCAGCATGTCGATCCTGGAGCGTCTGCTGGCCAATGCGGCCCTGTGGGAGGAGGCTGGGCGGGCTCGCTTTGCAGATCCGAAGCTGGTGTCTCGGGCCAGCAAACCTGGGGGGGTAAGTGTGGCCTGGGAAGACAAAGACAAACTCGAGGGTGCAGCATCTTGCCTCATCCATGTGCTAGGTTCTACCAGGGATTGATAGGGTAAGGGTCTGCGGGGGACTTGCTGAGGAGATGGCCTCGGTGGAGTGGGGAGAGTCTCCTTGAAAGAATCGAATGTGGACTCCTTTGTGGGGCCTAGGGTATAAGGACATTCAATAAAGGTAGGAAGAGTACTTTCAGAGTGGAGGCTCTATAAGGCATGGACTCCTTGGCTTGGTGATAATGATTCTTTCCCTCCCATGCCCCCCACCCCCACCCTCCCAACCTGGACAGCACTTTCCAGCTTTGTTTTTCCCACTGGTGTTCAGCCAACTCTCCTCCAAGGGGCCTTCTAAGAGACAGAGTAAGACAGCTTTACCTTGAACCCTGTGTGTGTCTTGGATCTTATCTGTAAGCATCATTTTAATTGTATCTTTTCTGCTTTTGCAGGGGCTCCTGGGATGGGCTCAGAAAGACCTGAAAAGTGAATTTGGAATTGGTGTAGATTCACACCCTAGCACCTTCAGCCCCTCTTCCACTTGGGCCAGAGAAGGCACCAGGGGCTATGGCATTGGGAGTTCAGGTTCCAGTGAGAGAGATTGGGCCATTGGTGATGGCCGTGTAGGGGCATCCCAGAGTCACCAGGAATGGAGCAATACCTATGGCATTGGCCAGCCAGGGGTGGAGGAGGAGTTTGATACCAGCAGTGGAGACCAGAGCAAGGAGCATGTCCTAGGAGGGGATATTATGGCCCAGGAATTTGGGAAGACAGATCAGCTTGGGACTTACAGTAGCCAGGCTGCTGAGTTACAGGACCGGGAATT
>NW_020953955.1:176417-217073 GCF_900497805.2 Vombatus ursinus | reverse complement strand
GAGATTCACTTGGGACTTACAGTAGCCAGGCTGCTGAGTTACAGGACTGGGAGTTTGAGAAGAGAGATTCACTTGGGACTTACAGTAGCCAGGATGCCAATATACGTACTCAGGAGTTTGAGAAGAGAAACTGGATGAGTGAATATGGCGCCAGCAACAAGAGAGATGCCAATTGCCTGGAAAGAGCCTTGGAAGAGAGAGACCTGAGTGGTGTGTTCAATGTGGGACACTCAGAGCATCAGGATAATGAGTTTGGGAAGAAAGATCAAAGAGACAACTATTGCTCTAGAGAGGCAAACAGGGAGGAGAGGTTGGAGAAAGAACCAGAGGGCTTATATGGCCCTAATACTTCCAGTTTACAGGACCAAGAATTTGGGGAGGGAGACTTGAGCCACTGGTCCAAGAGCAATAACTCTAACCATCAGGGAGAATTTGGGAAGAAAGACCAAGCTGGGACCTACAAGAGCAATGATGTCTTCCGCCAGTCCAGGGAATTTGGGAAAAAAGACTGGCCTAGTGAATTTGGCCAACGAGATATAAGTCAGCTGGAGAGGGAATTCAGTCTAGGAAGACGGGATTGGACCAGTGACTTCCGAATTGAAGGCACAGACACGAATGACCAATTTGGTATCATTGGGACCGATCGGGGGAACTGCTCAGGCCTGGCCATTCTTAGTGGCTCAGATACGATGGGAAGCACCAACTTTGTGTCACCTGGGAAGATTATGATGGGACAGACACAATGGACTGATGATCTAGGCCTCAGGAACTTGGATGTATCTGGTTGTGTGGGGTCGGAGGGATCGAGTGAGGTCCGAGAGCATGGGGTTGGACAGACTGATTGGTCCTCTGACCTGGTCTTGAGACACTTGAATATGCCCAGTGGCTTAGGGGATGGAGGGCCTGGGGAATCCAGGGAGTGTGGAGTAGGACAGAAAGATTGGACCCCAGACCTTGGACTGAGGAACATAGATGTCTCAGGGGTTATAGAGTCAGCAGGGCCCAGTGAGGCTAGAGAGTGTGGGGTAGGACAGACGGACTGGGTTCAAAGCCTTGGAACGAGGAATGTGGATGCACCCAACGACATGGAACCTGGAGATCCTCTTTTGTCAAGGGAGCATGGAGTAGGACAGGCAGACAGGACACCTGACCTGAAGCTGAGAAACACAGATCTGGGGACAGGAGGCAACCTCAGAGAGCACGGTGTAGGACAAATGGACTGGACCCACGAGCTGGGGTTGAGAAACGTGAATCTATCTAGTCCCCTGGAGTCTGGGGGTTCCACTGAAGCACGAGAATGTGGCGTTGGACAGATGGACTGGCAGACTGATTTGGGCCTCCGGAACACTGATCTTTCCGGTAGCTTGGATCTTAGAGGTCTAAGTAAAGCCCGAGAGCATGGCGTTGGCCAAATGGACTGGTCTGATGATGTGGACCTTACAAGCTCTAGTTTATCCAGTGGCTTGGAAGCCAGGGAGCCTTCAGAAGCCCGGGAGCTGGGAGTCGGAGAGGTGAGCCAGCCTGGCGTTTCGATGAGCCAATATGGCGGTGACTCCTCACAGCGCTCAGAGAATAGTGTGTCTGATGTCGGGATGGACTCAAGAGAGACCACAAACTCAGGAACCAGGTAAGGGAGGCCCAGTCCAGGGCAGAGTGGGCTCTGTCACACTTGCCCTGGAGTTCAGGTGGAGATGTGAAGGCCTACCTACCAAAGATTTTTTGTCTTCCCCGCCATACCACTCTTTTCTAAAGATTTTATTGTATCTTTCTCCTAGTTTGGGAGAAGTCAAAAAGGGTTATGACATGATTACAAAGCACAGAGTGTTTAAGATAACAGCAAACATTTATGTGGCGATTTAAGATTTGCAAAATGCTTTACAAATAGAGTCAGAGGTCCAGAGAATGAACTGATTTACCCAGGGGCCACCAGGTAGGAAGCAGATGAACCTGGATTCAAATTTGGACCCTGGGGTTTTCTAGCGCATGCTAGGCCACCTCAGGCAGGGGGCTAGATCCATGGAGGCACTGAGGGTTAGGGTTAGGGTTAGGGTTAGGGTTGGAGTTGGAGGCATGCCTTGCAACATCCCTGGGAGGTAGATACTATTATTATCCCCATCTTGCAGATGATAAAACTGAGGACGATAGAGGTTAATTGACTTATCCAGGTTTTACCCAGCTAATAAGGATCTGAGGGTGGACTTGAATTCAAGTCGTCCTGGCTCCGGGACCAATGCTCTACCCGCCACCTAGCTGCCTCTAAGATAAGATGTTCATATGTTGCTACCCAATATTTAGTCTCCTAAAATGATTTCATAAAACTTTTCAATAAGAAGAATTTTCTGTAAAACTTCCCACAGTATCAGGTCATAGAACACTTGGGTATGTCAAGGCACCCATTCAAGTGTATGCTGTATTTTGCCTCCAGTGGGGCATAGCCACTTTGATGTAAAGGAAGGTGGTCTTCCTCTTAGGGACTTTGATATGGAGGTTGGTATGTATCTATCTGTCCTAAGTAGGTCCCCAAGCTCTGAGAATAAAGAGAATATTGGCTGTGGTGGACATTTCATTCCTGTAGAGGTGAGAAACTGGAAGCCTCTTGGCCTACTTCTTCTGGAGGCCCTGGGCAGAGGAGTAAAAAGCAAATCCAAAGATTGGGTGCTGGAAGGAAGTTGAAACCTGGCTTCTCCTGACCTGGTGACCTGGGGTCCCAGAAGTGAGCTCAAAGAAAGGTTGCTTCTTTACTGAGAGGCCAAACCCGGTTATTTTTGAGTAGGTCAGATTGGGCAGAATATACCGTCGAGTCACAAAACTAACCGAATGTTTTCAGATATGAAAAGGGTATAGATTTTTAGGTATTGCCTGTGTTTTGCTCTCCCCCTCCCCCACATTTTTGTTTTATCATCTCTTGGTGCTGCCGCTTACATTGTTAATGGTTTCTAAGTTAGGATGGAGTAGGAGCTGGGTCAATAAGTGTTAGGATGCAGTGCCTGGCGCCTCATCGGTGCTTAGGCCATGATCTCGCAGGATTCTGGTTCTCACATTTTTCCACAATGGTAGAACCCTTCAGATGAAACAAAGCTTTAGCAGAAGATTTTTAGTGAAATCTTCTAAAGTGATTCTCTTTAGTGCCTGTTAACAAACAACATAAGGCTCTTTTTAAAAAAATACAAACAAAAAATGTGGGGTGTTTCAAGGTACTTTGCACCGAGTTTGAGAAACGTCGTATTAGGAGATAGAGGAAGGGATAAGAGGAGAAGGAGGACTGATGTGAAGGGTTGGCGGTATGGGACACCGAGGGATGGCCACAGGAGGCTCTGAGGAGGGGTAGGCAGACACAAGGAATTGGAGGCTAGGAAGGACAGGGTGAGAGATCTGGGACAGGAAGGGGCAGGCAGATAGAGAAGACGAGGGACATGGGGAGGAGGGAGGGAGGGAGAAGTTCTGAGGCACGGGGTGGAGGAGTGCAAGGGCGCTCCATTCCAGCTCTGGCTCTGCCATGACTCGCTGTGTGACCTTTAGAAAGGCAGTTCCCCTCTCTGGGCCTCAGTTTCCTGAGCTGTAAAATGGAGGCCATCCAGTTCTGTGAGTCTTTTGTTGAAGTTAGGGAGAGAAGGCCAGAGTCAGGTCGCTGCTACTAAATCCTCCTCAGCTTTCTCAACTTCCTCAACACCTGACACCACACGCTTCCTTATCAAGACAAAATCTCCATGAAGTAGAACCACGGAACGTTAGAACTTTAGAGATCGCCTACATTTTACCCAGTCTCTTCATTTTACAGATGAGGGAACTAAGGCCTAGAGAGGGAAAGTGATTTGCCCACATTCACAGAAAGTTATGGGTGGAGACGGGATTCGAACCCAGTTCTTCTGTCTGTCCTTGTGGTGCTCTTATACTGCCCCAGACTCCTTGCTCATATCGAGCTCTGTTCTAGGCCCTGCTTCCTGCTCCTTTTCTAAGATTCTAATGGATGTCCTCAGTGCCTCCATGGATCTAGCCCCCTGCCTGAGGTGGCCTAGCATGCGCTAGAAAACCCCAGGGTCCAAATTTGAATCCAGGTTCATTCGCTTCCTACCTGGTGGCCCCTGGGTAAATCAGTTCATTCTCTGGACCTCAGTCTTCTCATCTGTGGAAAGAAAAGAGAGGCCTGAACTGGGTGATTCTTGGGCCTCTTCCAGCTTGCAATCTGTGATTCTCTAAAAAGAGAACAGGGAAGGGGAGAAGGGAGAATGGTGCCTTTTGGGGGGGTGGGGGGCTTGAGCAGATGAGGCTATAGGCAAGGCAACAACTATTTATCATGCACTTACTGTGTACCAGGGAGTGGCAAAGTGGCCCAGTGCATGGAGCACCAGACATAGAGTTCCTCTGGCCTCAGATACTTCCTAGCTGTGTGACCCTGGGCAAGCCACTTCACCCTGTTTGCCTCAGTTTCCTCATCTGTAAAATGAGCTGGAGAAGGAAATGGCAAACCACTGCAGTATCTGCCAAGAATACTCCAAATGGGGTCACCAAGAGTGGGACGTGACTGGGGCAGCTGGGTGGCACAGTGCCTAGAGCACCTGCCCTGGAGTCAAGAGGACCTGAGTTCAAATCCGGCCTCAGACCAGACACTTGACACTAGCTGTGTTAGCCTGGGCAAGTCACTTAACCCCAATTGCCTTACTAAAAAAAAAAAAAAAAAGAGGGCATGAGTGATACACTGAACAACAGCAGTACTATGTACTAGGCTACTCCTGTGTTCAAACTCTGAGGCTACCAGTCCCTGCCTACAGGGAGCTTACATTCTAATGGGGAAGGGCAGAGTGCCAGAGGCAGCCCTCGGGGGAATGAAATGGGGTGGGCATGAAGGGTAGGGCTTGTGATTCCAGAAAGAGGCTGCACTGAACCCAGCTGTTTCCAGCTTTGAGCTCTGTCCCCTCATTTTAAACTTCTCAGGTCGCCTTTCTTTACTGATGTTCAGATCGTCTGATCAGTGTCAGCAATAGCCAGCATTTAGACTTTAGAGGATCATCAGTCTCTGGGTGGAAGGGGCCTAAGGTGCCATTCTCTGCTTCGATTCTTTGATTTCGTAGATGAAGAAAACAAGTCCAGGAGAGGGGCAGGTACTTGTCCAAGGTTCCCGGGGTGGGAAGTGTCAGGGGAACCCAGGTGTTCTAAAATCCAGAGTCACTGGCCTTCATTGTAACATAGTTCAAAGATCCCTTGCTTTATGCAGTGAAGCATCTCACTGTGGAAAGGAACCCAGTGGGGAGTCCATTTGGAAAGTGAGGATTCTGTAAAGCACATGGTTCCCTTTCACTTCATCTAAATACCTGTGTTTGTGCAAGAGTCATACAGGTATCTTTCTGGGGCTCCCCTCTGAGTTAGGAATGGATCTTCCCAGCAAGGACTGAAGGAGATCTAAAGTTGTGCTCGATGCGGACGCAGTCACACCAGGAGTAGGAGATGCTGCCCTGAGCAGAAGGAGCATGTGGCCACCTGAGTCTCAGCCACGTATGCTAGGAGATAGCTCACTGTGGTGAGAGCTGGGCCTTCGGCTGGTGGGTACTGCCCACAGAAGGTTCAGGCCCTGCCAGGGGTGAGGTGGCCCATGTCTAAAGGTCCTTCCCGCTCTGGGGGCTGTGGCGGAACCCGATCATTGCCCTGGTCTGAGTGACCACAAGTCTGAGTTACTTTAATATGCTGTTAGCATCATGAGAGGTTCTGTCCTTCTGTCCTCTTCTCTTTTCACTCTAGAAGACTATCTCCATTTGGGGAATTTTTTTAGGTCCCACAGGCTCAAGTAGCATCTCTATGCAGGGAATTCCTAGCTTAGGATATCCAGCCCTCATCTTTTTCCTGAGCGCCAGGCTTGCATTACCAATTGCCTTTTCAACCTCTTGAATTGATGTTCCAAAGGCATCGCAAACTCAGCAAGTCCCAAACAGAACTCATTCTCTTTGCCCCCCCAAACACTCTCGCTTTCCAAGTCTCTGTCCTACAGTTTGAGGGTACTATCGTCCTCCCAGACACTCCCTCCTTCCCTTCTTCCCTCCCTCAGGAGGCCTTTCCCATTCTCCAGCTGCTCTCTCAGACTGTCTTCCATCTGCTTCGTATATATTTGTGTGGACCCAGTCATTTACATGTCGTTTCCCTCATTAGAATAATAGCTCCCTGACTGTATTTACTTTTCTCTGTGTCCCTGGTGTTTAGATTCAGTGCCTGACACTGGCACATAGGAAACATTTATTAATTGCTTGTTGATAGGCTGAGCTGGGAGGGACTTTAGAATATAATGTCAGAGATAAATTCAAGACCATCTCATGACAGCCATTCCCTCCCCACCCCCCCCCACCCCCCATAAATCACTTAATGGATGAAGCAGGCTCAGAAAAGGGGATTAACTTGCTCAGGGTCACCCAGTGGGTTGGTACTTTTTTTTTTTAATAAAATTACTTATTTTTAGCATTCATTATTTAAAAAAATTGAGTCCCAAATTCTCTCCCTCCCTCCAGTATCTCACCCACTCATTGAGAAGGGAAGCAATATGATGTCAATTAAGTATATGAAATCATGCAAAACATTTCCATATTAGCCATGTTGCAAAAAAAAAAAAAAAAGCAAGAAAAGAAAGAAAGTGAAAAAATATGCTTCAGTCTCTGCTCAGAATTCATCATTTCTCTCTCTCTGGAGGCAGATAGCATTGTTCATCATGAGTGCTTTGGAATTGTCTTGGATCATTGTATTGATCAGAGTAGCTAAATCTTCACGGGTTGGTCAACCTTGTATTATTGCCTTGACTGTGTACAGTGTTCTCCTGGTTCTGCTCATTTCACTTTATATCAGTCTATGTAAGTCTTCCCAGAGTTTTCTGAAACCATCCTGCTTGTCATTTCTTTCTTTTCTTTTTTTCTTTTTTTTTTTTTTTGGGTGAAGCAATTGGAGTTAAGTGACTTGCCCAGGGTCACCCAGCTAGTAAGTGTCAAGTATCTGGTCTGAGACTGGATTTGAACTCAGGTCCTACTGACTCCAGGGTGGGTGCTCTATTCACTGTGCCACCTAGCTGCCCCCTGCTTGTCATTTCTTATAGCACAATAATATTCCATCACAATCATATACCACAACTTGTTCAACCATTCGTCAATCCCCTAAATTTCCAATTCTTTGCCACCACAAACAGAGCTGCTATAAAGATCATTGTATAAATTGTGCCTTTTCCCTTTTCTTTGTTCTCTTTGGGATATAGACCTAGTAGTGGTATTGCTGAGTCAAAGAGTATGCACGGTTTTACAGCCCTTTGGAGATAGTTCCAAACTGTTCTCCAGAATGGTTGGGCCAGTTCACAACTCCACCAACAATGCAAAAACAATCAGTGTCCTAATCTTTCCACATCCCCTCCAGCGTTTGTGATTTGGAAGTTGGTGCTTGTGGCTCGTTGGGCCTCAGCCTCTGGATTGACTGTCTCTAGGGCTGGGATGTACCACTCCTGAGAGCCTGTAGGACAGGCTACAGAATGAAAATGAGCTACTTGCCCAAGGTCAGAGAGGCAGGAAGTGGGAGTGCCTCTGGCATAGAATCCAGTGCTGTTTCCCTGTGTCCGTTGGCTGTCTGTGCTTCTCCAGAATCTACCCCACAGGCCCAGCAGAGGATCTCTCTCTGGCCTTGGCTTCTCTCGGGGTCCAGTGCCTCTGCTGTCTCCCTAAAGCTCACCAAGGATGCCAGTCTGTCTGAGAGCCCTGACTGCGGAAGCAGGAGTTAGGGATTGTGTTCTAGGGCTGGCCACACCACCAACTGGCATTGGGACCCCTACTCTCTGGGGCTCAGTTTCCTCATCTGCTACATGACGGTAGTGGACTTGATGATATTTGGTGGTAGTGGTGGATAGTGTGCTGGGCTTGAAGGTAAAAAGAGCTGAATCTTGCCTCTGACACTTACTGGGCAAGCCATTTATCTCTCAGCCTCTGTTTCCTCATCTGAAAAATGGGTGTAATAATAGAACCTATATCTGTCTAGGTATTGGGTTGCTGTGAGGATCAAATGAGATAATATATGTGAAGTGCTTTGCAAATCTTAAGGTTCTGTGTAAATGATTATTGTTATTGTTATTATTGCTTTATTATTTACCAAGCACCTCCCACAGCCACACCGACTGTTAGATCTAGAAGGGGCTTAGAAATCATTGAGTCCAAACACCTCATTTTCTCGAGGATAAAACTGAGTCCCAACTTGCTTCAGGTCGTCTGTGTTATAAGTGGCCTCTTCCCACAACACTGTGCCCTTGTCCCTCCCAGTAGCCTGTGAAGTACAAGAGCAGGTTTGATTTGACGTGCCCAGGGTGCCAAACCACTTAGGTCCAGATCTGGGCCTGGCACCCAGGTCTGCTGACTGCCCACCCACCCCTCCGTGGGATGGAAGGCATAGGAAGCAGGGCGGGGGGGGGTGGACGGAGGTAGCGGGGTCAGCTTTAGCCCCCTGTGGGCCTTTGAATTCTCCTTTCTCCGTGGGGCCCTCCCTGCCACCTTTCTGTTTGCTTGGCCACCGGGTGGAGCCTTAGGCTGCACGGACGTTCACCTTTCCTGACCTTCCTGGTCACTGCTGTTTGCTTTTCCCCAGAGAAACTGGGCCAAGAGCATGACCCTTATGTCAAGCCTGCCTCCAGCGGGCATTGCTTAATAGCCTCAGTTCAGTCTTCAGCAGACTTCTCTTCTCTCGCTGTGGCCTACCCTGGCTTTGGTTGCCATCAGTCAGCGGCTTGGGGAAAGACAGAGCGGCACGTGTGGCCTCTGTCATCCCTTTCTTCTTGGGCTGCTTGTTGGCTCACGTCCATCCTGGGCACTGAGCTTCCAACTGTTAGTAGCCCTGGACAGGGGACTCTTGTGTGTGTGTCTGAGCACATGCACGCACGTGTATGTGTGTGTGCGTGTCTGAGCATCTGCATGCCTACAGTGCGCATGTGTGCACAGAGAGGATGTAAGTGTGATCTGATCTGGATCCCTGCGAAGCTCATAGACTGCTGGCACCTGGCAACGCCCTTGGAGACCATCTACTCCAACCCCCTCATTTGTGGCCTGGAGAGGCTGAGTGACTTGCCCAACATCATACATGTAGTAAGGGACATATGCAGCATTTGAACACAGATCCTCCAACTCTGAAGCCGGTTGTCACACCAGTGGCCAGCCCCAAGGGCGTCCAGTCCCTTAAGGAAATGATAAACAAAAGCCCCCCTTTACCTAGCTAGGACTTTAAGCCTTCCAAAGTGCTTCTCACAACAAACCTGGCCAGGAAGACGGTGCAAAGATTAGGTTCCTCATGTTATACACGGGGAAGCAGTCTTTGAAGTGACTTTCCTAAGGCCATGTAGATAGTCAGCGTTAGAGCCAGGATTTGAATCCAAACTACACCTGTTGCCCTTTTCTGTGTAAGGTTCTCACTCTTTCTCTGCGTGTTGATGCTGAAAGATTCTGGGGAGTCTGGGCGGGATTGGGAGGAGAATGGAGGAGCTAGGTCAGCATGGGGCATGCTGGCTCTGTCCTCCTGATGGTGTTCCCTTAATTCTCTCAAAACCCTCTTCCCCCACAGCCCCAGCGGGTGCCTTGCCCGGTCTCCACCTTCTGGCTCTCAGGGACTCTTGCAAGACATGTTGGCCACCAGCAATCTCAGAGCATCTGCTGGCAGAGAGAAGGCGGCCTCAGGCCCCAGGGGCCAGTTGGAAGAGGAGGAGGAAGAGGAAACAGTAACAGATGATGATGACGAAGAGGAGCCGGGGCTTAGAGGGGACCCTCTGCCTTCTTGCAGGCCCCAGCCCGATGGCGAGGCCAGCCGGACAGAGGAGATGGACGGCAGCTGGGCCTCCCAGGGGGACGGCCCAGCTGCCCCGAGGCTGCTCCCAAGCCCTCCCTCCGAGTTGTCTAGCCAGGACTTCTCCTTTATAGAGGTCAGTGGATGGCAGAGCTCTGGGCTAAGGTCACTCCGTGGGGGCTCTCTAGGTGGGAAGGATCTGCTGCCCGTGGCTGGGGTCAGTTAAATTCTAAATATCACATCAAAAAATTCAAGTCAGCAGATACTTGTTAGGTGCTCACTGTTTGCAGTGCCCCGTTAAACCCTCCCTGAGCCTCTTTTGGGGATCCCTAGAGGGCCCAGTGTGTACTGGTTCTGTGAGTGTGCAGAGTGCTGCTGGTGGCCTTGGGCATGGGCAGAAGGGCTTATTCCACAGGAGGCCATGGATTTCAGGACTTGAAGGGGCCTTAAGGGCATCTCATTAATTCTCTCATTTTACAGCAGAAAAGGCCAAGTCATAACATTTGTGTGGAGCCCAAATGCTGGGTCACTGGTCCCCAGTCCAGGCCTTTCCCCTCCAGCACAGATGGGTTCGGGGCGGGGGGGGGGGGGGGGGGGCCCCCCCCCCCGGTGTTCCCCGCCCGGGGGGGGGGGGGGGGGGGGGGGGGGGGGGGGGTCAGGGCCCTTCCACCTGTTGTTTCTGTAGCTTTTAGGGGTATCCTGGTGGCTGGGGAGGTAGGGCTGGAGATTGCCGGGAGCAGGTCTCCAGCATCAGGGCTGCACATGGCCAACTAGGAGAGGGCAGGAGGATCAGATTGGACCAGATCTGGGCCAGATGGTAGACTGAGGCAGGTTCAGGTGCCCTTGTTTGGTTCTAGGACACAGAAGTTCTAGACAGTGCCATGTATAGGAGCCGTGCCAATTTGGGTCGCAAGCGTGGGCACCGAGCCCCAGCCATCCGGCCTGGGGGTACCTTGGGGCTTTCAGAGGCTGATAGTGATGCCTGGATCTTCCAAGATTCCACAGGTAGGAAAACGGGGCTGGGGGGAGGGGGTGGAGCAGAGCCGGGTTTCCAGCTGGGGCCGGATTGCTGATGGACAGCATAGAACAATGCTAATCACACTTGTGTTGTACTTTAAGGGGGACTCATTGCCTTCTTCAGAACAATTCAGCAAACTCGGTAGGTTAAGGATCAGTGCCCCCATTTTTACAGCTGACAAAACTGAGGCACAGGCAGTTAAGTGACTAGCCCCATCTGATGGCTAAAGAGGCAGACCCAGAGAGGCAGCTGGTGCGTAACAAAGCCCGTCTTTGGACCTGGCTTCCGCCTCCCAAGTCCCCTCCTCCTTCCATCACACCACCCGGTCTCTGGACACCAGTTAACCTAGGACCCGAGGTGGAGACTGGGGAGGGTTCATTGAAATGACTGGGTGTAGAGGACAGGGCCCAGAACTTTAGCCGTGAAAAGGATGCCAGTGATTCGGGGCTGAGCCAGGGCAGACCTGGGCCTGCTGTCGGGCGCCCAGCACCTCTGCCCATCCCAGCCGTTCTCCTCCAGAGCCGCGGGCATCTCGGGCGCCGTCTTCAGATGACGAGGTGGTAGAGGAGCCTCAGAGCCGCCGGACGCGGATGTCCCTGGGAACCAAGGGCCTGAAAGTCAACCTGTTCCCTGGCCTGAGTCCCTCTGCTCTCAAGGTACCAGCGGCGCCCCACCAGGCAGGGCTGGGGGGGCCGGCTGGGCGGTGGGCTGGAGGCTGGGCTCAGTGCTCAGCCGGAGCTACAGGCGGCGTGATCAGAGAGGGCATCCCAGCTAGGTTGTCCCCGTTGTCCTGGCTGTTCCCTTCCGTCGCCATCCGTGTCACCTGTCTGTCTGTCCAGAGTGTGATCTGGAGCTGGACCGTTTAATGCAACCTCTTCAGTTTACAGATTAGGAAACTGAGCCCAGAGAGGTGAAGTCACTTAGCCAAGGTCACACAGCTAGTGTCTGAGCCCAGATTTGGACTCACATCTGACCTCAAGTCCAAGGCCCTGCTATACCAGGCTGCCTGCCCCCACTGGGCTTTCTCTTTCCCCTTCTCTCTTCTCATTTTGTTCTTTTTCACGGGCTCCCTTTTCTGCTTGTGACTTGATCTTTTGAAACACAGGCTAAGCTGCGTCCCCGAAACCGTTCAGCTGAAGAAGGGGAACAGGTCGAGAGCAAGTCAGCCCAGAAGGAATCCGCCGTCCAGCGCTCCAAATCCTGCAAGGTTCCCGGCCTAGGGAAGCCCCTCACGTTACCTCCCAAGCCAGAGAAATCCTCAGGGTAGGTGGAAAGAACCTGGGGATCTTCCCATGCAGGAGGACCTGCCCCCCGGCCCTCAGCCATGCAGAAGGATCCCTGTGAGCTGCTTGGTGACTTAGAAAATCACATATTTACATTATCTGTGTCTTAGGGTAGTTTTGTTTTGTTTAGTGTTTCCCAATGACATTTTCATCTGGTTTGAACCCCACACAACCCCTGAAGTGCACCCCCAGCTTGGCTGGGTAATACTTGTGCTCTCTCCGAGCATCCTCTCTTCCCAACCTAAGCTTCCGTTTCACCAGATCCACACTAGCTCTTCTGCCTTTGCATCTGCCTCTGCCTGCATTCCCTCTCCCCATTTCAGCTCGAGGGGACGTCCCTCTCTCTGAGAGGAAGTGACATGGGCTGACGACATCAGCCAGAGGCAAAGCCTAGACTCACATCCCTTTCCCTTGACCTTCCGTCCCATCCCAGTGCCTGCTCTTCTGTCTGGTGGTTTGGTGGCCACCCCACAACCCCAGGTCCTGCCCGGGAAAGGCTCGGGGGCTCACTCTCTCCTTGTCCGCCGTCTAGGTCCGAAGGTTCATCACCCACCTGGCTACAAGCGTTGAAGCTGAAAAAGAAGAGGGTCTGAGGTGACGCTTCAGAGGTGAGCAGGGGTCCCTGTTGCTGCACAGGGCTGCCGGGGCCAGGGCTTGTGCTCACCCCGACCCCTTCTCCTGGGACCCAGCCAGACCTTGGCCTCAGCCAGAGCCTCTGGGGGTCTGGGGCCTTCCCGGTGTCATGCTGAAGGATCTGGTCCTTGTGTGGCCACCAGAGGCCTCTAGGATTTGGCTGCTGTCTGATGGCTCTGAAAGCTCCCTGCAAGGGCGTTTGAGGAAGACCTCCCCAGGAGTGGAGGTGGACCCCGAAGGTTTCCCAGAATCCATGCCTCTGGCCCGTCTTCACGCTGGTCATCAGGAACGTTTCCTGGCATGCATCCTGGTCTCATTATCTCCCTTCCACCAGACCCCTGCTGGGATGCAGCGTGGGGTGGGGGGTGGGAATGTTGGAGGGCAGTCTGGCCCAGGGTAGCCTGGCCTAGTAAAGAGTAGAGAGGGCATGCCCTGCCAGGCTGCCTGCAAAGCTTTGGGGTTCGTGCTGTCCCACAGCAGCAGGGACTTGTGGTCTGCATCAAAGGAGAGATTGTAGATGGAGTGGACTGAAGAGGTCATCTGACCTACCCCCTCATTCTTCCAAGATAGAAGCTGGGGCCCTGATCGAGTCAGTGACTTGCCCAGGGTCTCTTCACACTGAGGAAGTCACAGCTCCTTGAGTTGCCATTAGTACTGGCGTCACCTGTGACGCCAATCACAGCTGGTGTTTCCAGAGGAGGAGACAAGCCTGGAGCCTTGTGGTGACAGAGGGCTTAGCATCCAGTTTGCAGGGACGTGAGGACGTCCCGTCCATCTGCCGGGAGCCAGCTCTGCCCCCAGTAATAGCCTCTTCCTCTTTCGCTCACAGGTGGTTCCTGTCCATCCTCTGAAGCAGCCCGGCCCTGTAAGGCCCTGGACCAGGGAGGAGGGCTGGAGCCTGGGCTGTGGCCCCGCCCCCAGGCACATTTATGCACTTTGTATCCCCACCTCCTTCCCCGCCCCTCCTTGGGATGCAGTCAGTAGAGTGGTTGCCGGTGTTGGCCCCCTCCCTCAGGCCCTCTTCCCCCCGCCCCTTCTTCCTCGCCCCGCACCCACCTTTGGGTTTTCTTTTGATACCACTTTATAACATTTTGATAAAAGCCTCTGATTTTTTGTAACGGGCGGTGGGCCGCCCCCTCTCTTCCCCCCAGGAGCCCTGTGGAGACCAAGGACGTTTTGTCACTTCAAACAATAAAGTTTTTTGGGGATTGGTGGTGTAGGCCCTGCTGTGTGTGGGTTCAGGCCCCCCAGAATCCAAGCAGCACACCTGCCCTGGGGAAGGGGTGACTGCCTGGGCATTAGGCTCAGTTCGATTCGGTAATCATTAAGGCCCTGTGCTGGGTGCTGGGGATACAGGCCCTGCCCTCCTGGAGCTTACAGTTATTGGGGGAACAAAGCTGAGTGTGTGCCAACACCAGGAGATGTGTCCAAGAGACATAGAGACGGGAGGATGAATGGGACGACGAGGTGTAACTGACCTGATGTGAGGGTCTCTTCACTCCCTGGGACGTCACTGATTCCAGAGCTGCTTGAGCAATGTACGCTATGAGGGTTTCTTGCAGGGTGGGGCTGTAGGATTTAGAGATGAGAGGCAGTGCCATCTCATTCACCCATCTTCCAAATGAGGGAAATCTTCCCTGGTGGAAAACTGTAGAGCTGGCCCCAGAGCCATCTGATTCGACCCATTGTGGCCTCGGGTCAGTAGGTAGCCTGCCATGGAGATGTAGTCCAGTGGGGTAGGGAGAGAGTTGTCAGAGCTCACAGCGTGGCCCTGACGCTGAAGCCTAGGATATCTCTGCTGTTTGGGCCCTAGTTTGCTAATCTGTAGAATGGAGAAGCTGGATCTCAGTCTCTGGAGCCTTCCAGCTCTAACATTCTGTGAGGGCACCTCTCTCCTTCCCCACCTTCAGGACTGCCCCAGTAAAGCCTCCCTCCCACTGTCCATTCCATTGGCTCAGCTTCCTGGCTCCAGGCAGAGCCTCCAACAGCTCAACTCTCCCACTCTCCTCCATTTTTCTTTGCCAAATTACTCTTGACCCTTATTATCCCTTCTGGGCAGTGGGCAGGTGTGTGCCTTCTGCCTGAAAAGGAGCCCAGGATAGCATCAGGGCTGGAAGGGACCTCACAGGCCTTCTGGTTCACATCCCCCCCCCCCAACAGAAATGGCTTACCTAAGGTCACCCAGGAAGTAAGTGGCATAATGCATGTCCTAAATCCCAGAAGCTCAAGGGGCCTGAGCATAGTCTCGGAGACTTCCTCTACCAAAATCTGGAGGAAGCTTTGACTTCTATGGAAAGGATTGTGTGTGTATGGGGAGGGGGGTGGACCTTAGAGGCCATCTATCTGCTCTCTCCCCCCTCCCCCTCCACTTTACAGATGATGAAACAAGTAGTTCAACAACTTACTGGCTGGCTTAGGACAGAGTGGGGACCTGAGCCCATGTTTGCTGTTTTTCTCCCCAGCACTTAGCATGGTGCCTGGTACCTAGTAGGTGCCTAATAAATGGTTACTGAGTGCCTAGCACTCGTTCCATCATTGCATGAGAAGTAGTATGGGGTCTGTGTTGCAGTAGGAGGGTTGGGGGGAGGAGCACAGGGCTGGATCATGGGACATGGTGGCCGTTCTTCCCTGTCCCATGCCCTATAATGTAGTGGGAGCAGGGACTGCAGTGCTGTGGATTGAAAGTTCAGCCTGCCCCAGAAAGGGCTGCTGCCTAGAATGGTTGGCACAAGTCATGCTCCCTTTCTCCTCTCCTGCCCACCAGCACTGGCAGGAGCCCAAATCAAACACTATGGGATGGGCTTCTCGGAGAAAAGGGCAGCCTGGTGAGGGTTCTACTGCCCAGGGACTTGGGGACAGGGGGTCATGGAGTCTGAGCTTGGAGATCATCTAGTCTAACCCCTTTATTTTACAGAGGAGGAAACTGAGATACAGCAGTTAAGTGACTTGCTCAGGGTGACACAGGATGTTGATCACACTAAGATGAGACTGGCTTGTTTATTTTTTGCAAATGGACCAGAACTTACAGATCTCAATCAGTGCTATTCCCTTTTAAATAGTCCCTTATGGAGGCCACATCCTTATTTCAAGGACGCTGCCACTGCCCAAAACATGGCTAGACTACTCTGGGGAACTCCTGTATGATCCTGGTCAACCTAACTGTTGGTAGGGTGCTTTTGGCTTCCCCGATGATTTAAGCAGCTCGAGGAGGTGTGTATGTATGCACCCAGATCGGGTGCAGTGGGAAGTCAGAGGAACAACTCCTGAGGCAGAATCTGAGATGTGGTGCTTACCTGTGTGCCCTTGGACAAGTCCCTTCCCATCTCCGGGCTGCCATTTTCTCATCTCTCAAATTTATTACGTGATCTAAGCTGGGCCCTCTCAGAAGCAAGACCATCCTTTTAGCCATCCCCTCCAGACTCCGAATAAAACCAATATCCCACCCCCTCATCTTTCCCCAAATCTCCTGTGATGCTGCCCATCCCCACCCCCCTCTCGGTGGAGAACTCTGACCCATACATCACTGAAAAAATGGGGGCTGTTTGCTGAGAACTCTTTTCTCTCCTCATCTTGCATCACTCGTATTTCTTCCTCTGCTTTCTCCTCCATCCCTTGTCTCACTTCTCCTTTGATGTGTACCCTGGATCCCATTCTCTCCATCTTCTCCACCTTCTGTCATCCCTACTCTGTAATCTTTAATCACCCCCTGCCTGCTCCTTCCCTGATTCCTACGAACTCCCCCACCTCCGCCATCTTTAATAATAATAACTGGCAATTTACACAGGGCTTTAAGGTTTGCAAAGTGCATTACAAATAGCCCAGTTTATCCTCACAAAAAGGTAGGTGCTTTTATTATCCCTATTTTATGCATGCAAACTGAGGCAGGTCAAGTGACTTGCTCAAGGTCACACAACTAGTAAGTGTCTGAGGCAGGATTTGAACTCGAGTTTAAAACCCTCTCATTTGTTCTGGTCATTGCCACTAGCTACCATCCTATATCTGCTGTCCCTTTCTAAGTTAAACTTGAGGAAGCCGTCTACACTCGGTGCCTCCACTTCTTCCACGTATTTCTTAACTGCAGTCTGGCTTCTGAGATCATCATTCAACCAAAACTGTTCTCTCCTGTTGCCATTGACCTTTTAGTTGCAAATCTAATGGTCTTTTCTCAATCTTCATGCTTCATGATGTCTCTGCAGACTTTGACACGATCCATCACCCTCTTCTCCTTGATATCCTCACTGTAATGTTCCTCATGGGTGGTTTGTGTAGCCTCTGCTTGAAGGTTCCCAAGGCAGGGGAGCTCATCATCTCTGGAGGCAGCCATGCCACTTTGGACAGCTATCATTGTGAGGGCTGTGTGTGCTTTCCCGATATCAATTCTAAATTTACTTCCTTGTAATTTCCACTCTGCTACAGTTCTGTCCCTTGGGGACAAACAGAATGTCTAATCTCTATTCCATGTCACAGTCTTTCAGATCCTGGAGGAGAGCTATCATGCTTTGCCCCCCTCGCTGTTGATCTTCTCTTCTCCAATCATCCTCAGTTTCTTCACCCAAAGACCCCTCATCACTCGGATTGCCTTCCTCCTGACATCCTCCAGGCCCTTGACATCCTTCTTAAATAGATCCTTAAGCCATGGTGCCAAGAACTGAGCTCTCCGCTGCAGGCGAGAGCAGAGGACTGTGGGAACTTGGGCAAGTTAACCTCCCCCTTCCTTCTGTTCTTAAGTTTCCTCATTTATCAAAAAATGGGTCGGGCTTCATGCTGCCAAAGGCCCCTTCCAGCTCTAAGTCCTATGATCTTAGCTCACTTCTTGACAATCAGTTTGTATGGAGCAGGTGAGCAGCGCCCCACCAGCTCCCCCCACTTCCCCCCCTTTCCCTCACGCTGGTAGGTTTTACAGCTGCATGATCTCTCCCTCAGGGGAGAGAGCCAAGATGCTCTAAGCAGGAACCAGCCTGAGAGAACAGCTGTGTTCAGAATGATAAAGTATATTTTAATAGGCTCTCGGCACGGGTTCTAATTATCCCCATATTTATATACCCTGGTGTCTCCAAAGGGCTATGCACCCGTCATTCTGGAGTCTTCCCAGCCTTCCTTGGAAGCTGGGTTGCAATCACTCAGGCTGTTTTATCGTTCATGCCAAGGAAAGGCAGTAGGAGCCTCTGGGCTTCTGTCTTCCTCCAGTACAGCTCTCCACCCCACTGGTCCTAGCCTCCGCAACAGGGCCCCTAAAGGCCCCCAGGGGATGGCACTGAAGGTCAGATTCCAACAGCGAAGGGAACCCCAGATGGGGATTCTCAGGGTGACAGGACTGAGAGCTAAATGGATTGTAGAGTTCATCCGATCCAGCTCCTTCATTGTGCATGAGAAGGGAACTCAGGACCCGGGATTCAAATCTCAGCTCCAATGTTTATTATTCCTGTTACTCATAATTCACTGTTCTATGGTGCTTTGTGGTTTTACAAAAACACTTGCTGTTTATTTTCTTATTTGAAGTAGATGATCTCAGCTTGGTCACTTAGTGTCTATGTGCTAAGCTCTTTTCCAGCCCTGACATTCTATGTTGTAAATCCAATCCAAAAAACATTTATTAAGAACCTGCTATGTGCCAGGCACTGTGCTAAGCACTGGGGATACAATTAGTAAAAAGAAAGACAGTTCCTGCCCTCAAAGAGCTTGTAATCTAAGGGGGGGGGCATAGATGACACAAAAGGAGGCAGGAAAGCAAATGGAGGGAGGGAAGCACCTCCCAATTCTGACATACTGATTCTTGGCTCACTCTCCTAACCCAAGCTCCATTGGGAAGCTGGGCCCCTAGAGCAAGGCTGCTACTCCCTTTTAAGGTTCTAGGGGTGTCCCTAGGGGGTTGTAGGGTTCTTCTAAAGCCTTGTATCCTGTATATCGCCCACCTCCCATATCATCTAACTTGTTAACATCTCAGTATCATCTAATCACTGATCAGCCCCTCAGTATCAATTAACATTGATACCAATGAACATCAGTTATCTTTAACAAAGGGATATTTATTGGAAAAGTACTGCTACAACCAAAGTGCACGCGCACACACACACACACACACACACAGTCTATATCTTTTCTATTTGTATCCCCAGTACCCAGCACAGTACTTCACATATAACATGAACTTAGTAAGTGTTTGCTGATTGATGGAGTGAAAGAAGGAGCTTATGATCTAGGTGGGGGACAGAACACACACACATACACACATCTCCTGAACTGGGGCACACTTTCCCTTCTACATCTTGATCCCTGGGAAGAGGGGGCTCAAAGTAGTTGCTTCCTCCCCCAACTGGGGCTCACTTTCCTCACCCACATCAGATCCTAAGGAGAGTGAGTTGAAACTTATCTACAAGTATTCCTGAATGCACCTCTGGTTGCAGAGTGCTCTGTGAATGAGTTGTTCTCTTGTTCTTAACGTGTCAGCTGCTGGACTGATCCACTCTTAGTGTGGGTCAAGCAGTTCGCTCCTCAGAGCTTCGGTGGCTCACTGGGCAGGTCTACTGGGGCCACGGGCAACTTTGCTAGGGATTCTCATTACTCGACTTCCGGTAGTTCTTCCAACTTTTTGAAACTCACAAGGTGGTTTCAACTCTGATGATTTATGTAGAATCAAGGAAAAATACACAGTAGAGATAGGTGGGAAAAAAAGAAGGAAGGTGCTTAATGGAGGCAGCTAGGTGGCTTAGTGGATAGAATGCTGGACCTGGAGTTAGGAATACCTGAGTTCAAATGTGGCCTCAGATACTTACTAACTATGTGACCCTGAGCAAGTCGCTTAACCTCTGTTTGCCTGAATCCATTGGAGGAGGAAATGGCAAATGGCTCCAGTATCTTTGCCAAGAAAACTCCATGGACGGCACTGGCATATTATGTCCATGGGATCACAAAAGATTTGGACACGTCCGAACAAAAGCAACAACCAGGCACCCACTATGTGCCAGGCACCTCGCTATGCACTTTACAAATATCTCATTTGATCCTCACAACGACCTTACAGGTAGGTGCTATTATCCCCACTTTATAGCTGAAGAAACCTAGATAGAGGTTAAGTAAATAAGAGATTAACTTTTGCCGAAGGTTACACAGTAAGTGTCTGAGACTGGATTTGAACTCAGGTGTTCCTGAGTCCAGGCCTAGTGCTCTACTCACTGTGCCACCTAGATGCCTCCAGCTAAGTAAAGGATAGAAGAAACACGAATTCCATGTATTCAAGGTCATATGGTAACCAGAGCCTTGCAGCATTTCTTTTTCCTTGATTGAAAGTCATAGGGAAGAGAGAGAACTTTCCTTTGTTTATGTTTGCATGGACTATGTGTGCGCAACCTGCGGTAGAACATTCTGAGCTTGTACTGGTTTGAGCAGTCACAGTTGGGCGGACGCATTGTGACTTGACTCTAACACAGTGATGTCATTTTGGTCCTCTTCAAGAAGGAAGGGCAGCAGCCAACCCAATGCCTTATTCTGACTGAGCATCCCATTCCATCCCCAAGCACTAAGCTGGCAGGGAACAGCTGGGATACCTGCATATGTTCTGGGTTCAGCCATTAATGCATTATCACACATTTATGGGGAACAAATTCCACATAGATGTGCAACAGGCAAACAACAGCAACACATGTTCTGTGGGCTTTCATTGCTCAGTCTTTCCCCTTACCCCCACACATTCCATGTTCTAGGGCTTCTCCCAGCTAACATTCAATATTCTAGAGCTTATTCCAGCTCCTATGTTTATGTTTTAGCACACCCATTTCAGACATTCTGTATCAGAGGTTCCTAAACTTACTTGTCCTACCACCCCCTTTAAAAAAAAAAAATTACTCAGCACCTCTCTGGAAATCTACTTTATTTAACCCTTTGATGGTTTTTTGTTTTTGAAATTTGCATCATTTCAAAAATATATATAAAATATATATATATATATTTTAAATGATGCATCTTAAATTTAATAATTTATTGTAAATTTGTGGGTATTTTTCCCTGCATTGAAATTTTGATGATACAATATATTGCATCATGTAACCATATGATATCATATTGTAAGCAAGTCATTACATGTACATATTTCTGCCAATGCATGCTGGACTTCCCGGTAATGCATGACATGCTTGCCTGCCAACGCTTGCTTGTTAAGACCTGTAGGCGGACTTGACCATTGATTGGTTATAACTTGCATTTTGTGTGTTTATTTGGAAAATAATGTAATCACCACTATGTTAACTCTGTTATGCAACAGATGAAGCATGTATGAACTGTTTTTCAAAAATTTCTTCTCTTCTTCCCTTATGCTTCCATTGCCCCCTTATTTTTATTCAACGCGTTCCAATTGCACCAAGGCTACTACTATCCCCCTAGAATGTTTCAGTGCCTCCCAGGGGGTCATATCACCCACTTTGGGAACCTAGAGTATTTTAAGACCTCTTCCAGCTCTGACAGTTTTTCTCTGTTCTGCTTTTGTTCCCCTACATCCTCCTCAGCTCTGATATTCCATGTTCTAATGTTGCTTCCAGCTTTGAATACTATTTTCTACATTCTAAGGTTCCTTTCTGCTCTAATATTTTTTTAAAAATTCCCTTTCAGCTGGAACATTTTATGTTCTATGTTCTAAAGTTCCTCTTTACTTTGACATTCTGTGAATTTAAATTTAGTCTGTACATCTCTCAGGGTCACGGGCCTTCTGTTTATGGGGAACCTTTTGACATATCCCTCAGGCCAGTAACCCCCGTGAAGACCTATCAGAGAGGCTCTTTCTTCCTTTGGCCTTGGCAATTAGCCCAGCCTTGGCTTGGGCTAGACTTTCCCAGCTTGCTCTGAGGCTGCCTAAATGTGTCCCAAGTACTTCCAAGAAATCATCTGCCTATGGCAAGCACAGGCATCCTTGCTCCAGCAGCTAATGGACTGAGCATTGGCTGATGGTTGTGAGACACAGGTTCAACTTTCCCTCAGTTTCTTCTCTCTAGGGGAAGGCTCTGAGGTGCCTAGACACTAGGAGATGGCCATCTGGGATCCTGAGAGTGGCAGGACCCAGGATGTTGATAAGCTAATAAATATGATAGAAGAGTAAAAAGAGATGAACGCTTCTGTCTGATCTAAAAAAAATTCTCATTTCTACCACATATTCCACAGGCAGACATTTGAAGAAGGTGGCTTCCTGTCTTAGCACTGGATTAATTCAAAGTATGTGAATTAAAAATCCAACTTCCCAGACCAGAATTTACACCTTACTCATTCTCATACTCTTTGATCCAATGACACTGGGTTCCTTGCTTTTCCATGACCAATAAGCTCTATCTCTAGGCTCTGGACATTTCCACCGACTCTCCCTCATCCCTAGAACACTGTCGCCTTCTCATCTCTATCTCCTGGCTTCCCTGGTTCCTGTAAATGTCCCAGCTAGAATTTGACGATGGAAGCCATTCCCAATCCCTCTTCTGGTGGGTAATTTCTGTTTATCTAGTAAAATAGCTTATTTGTACATACTTATTAGCAAGTTGTCTTCTTGATTTGACTGTGAGCTTCTTGAGGGCAAGGACTGTCATTTGCCTTTCTTTTTATCCCCAGCACTTAGGACAGTGCCTGGCACAGAGTAGATGTTTAGTTAATGCTTATTGACTGATTTCAATTAAACAATCATTTATTAAGTACCTGTATTATGAGCACTATGTTTAAAGTCAACGATACAAAGGCAAACATGAAACAGCCCCTTCTTAAGTTGTCTTGTGGGTATGCAGCATATACCCTGATAAGTAAATCCAAAATATATACACAGTAGTACCAGATCTCAATTCATGCTACAAAGCAGTAATCACCAAAAAATGATTTGATATTGGTTTAAATAGAATGGTTCATGAAACAGATTAGCCATAATGGAACAGTACCAAATGAACCTATTAGCTTTGTGTTTGATAATACTGAAGATACTAGTTACTGGGTTAAGTCATATTTGACAAAAAACTGTGGAAAAAAACTGGAAGGCAGACTAGAAGAAATGGGGTTCAAAGAAGCACTTACACCCATAGGTAGCTCTAAACAAGCTTCTCTAGTTGTCAAGCATGCCTGCAACTCTTCCTCCTCATCTCTGCCTCCTGGCTTCCAGGTCTCTGAAAAGCTTATCTTCTATAGGAAGCCTTTCCCAGCCCCTCTTAAGTGTAGGGCCTGACCTTTCTTAATGATTTCCTATTTATCCTCTTTGTATATGTTTGCTTGGTGTCTCAGGCATTAGATTGTCAGCTCCTTGGGGGCAGGGACTATCTTTTGACTTTTCTTGAATCTCCAGTGCCTGGATAAATAGCTTATTTGTACTTACTTGTTTGCAAATTGTCTCCCTAATTTGTGAGCTCTGGACTGTAGTGGCTGCAAGTAGGTGCTTAATAAATGTTGATTGACTAACTGAATTTAAACAAGTCCCTTTCCTTTTCTTTGGGAGGCAAGCTAGGTGGTGCTACAGTGGATAGAGTACCAGGCCTGAAGTCAGGACAACTCACCTTTATGAGTTCAAATCTGGCCTCTGACACCTCCTTAGCAGTGTGACCCTGGACAAGTCATTTCGCCCTGTTTGCCTTGGTTTCTTCATCTGTAAAATGAACTGGAGAAGGAAATGGCAGAGCACTCCAGTATCTCTGCCAAGGAAACTTCAAATGGGGTCATGAAGAGTCAGGAGTGACTGAATTTCTCTGGGCCTCAGTTTCCCCTTTCATAAAATGAAAGGCTTGTATTAGGTCTTCTCTATAGTCCTATCCAGAGCTGAGTACAACCAGTTGTTATTCTAGTTGATTTCTTGGGTATTGTGTCCCAAGATTGTGGGCTACTTAAGAGCAGGAAATGTTTCTTGATTAGCTTGGGGTGCCCCACCCAGGGCTAGAGAACCTAGTGTATTGTCCTACAAGCATGGTCAGGATTTCCAGCCCCTCCCTCACTAGAGAGGCTGGGCTTATAAAACTTCTGCTTACGGCTGTACTCGGCTTGAACATCTCAGCGGCAGACTGATGCTTCTCAAGAAGACTGTTGGAGATTAAGGCTATTGCAGATCAAGGTTATTTATTGGAAACCAGAGAGCTGGTTCTTACCAGCAACAGATTTAGATCTGGAAGGGACCTCAGAGATTTTCTAGCGAAACGTCATGATATAGAAGGGAAAACTGAAGGCCCAAGAAAGACGATGAGACTTGGTTAAGAACATACCACTTTTGTGGACACACCACAAAAAAAAAAAAAAAAAAGGCTAAGAATCCAAGCCTACAGCATATGGGACAAGAGCCTCTTGGCAATTTCCACTCATGGCTCTGAGTTCTGTTCTCTGGGTCCCAGCAGAGCTACCATCCATTAGCTCTTCACACTCCTGCCCACCACTGCCTACATGTGCTTCCTCATTTTATTAGAATATAACCCGTGTTCCCGGTTATGGATTTCTTATCACATGAAGACATATCACTCAAGTTTCCCTGCTCACCTCCAGTGTTCTCTTCCTTGGGCTAACCAGGTCCGGTTCCTTTAACTGACCCTCCTAAGGACCCTCCTCATCCTGGTTGCCCTCCCTCAAGTGTTCCCTAGCTTATTAATGCCCTTTTCACCTCCACCTCTTCAAAACCTCAGTTGCCTTTAAGGTTCAGCCTAAGTGCTACCTCCTAATTCCTCCAGTTAATAAGTGCTCACCCCCAACCCCAACCAGCCCCATCCAGCTTATTCCCTTTTATTTTTATATACAGACAATTCTTGCTTTATGTAAATTTGCATTATGCAAATCTGACTTTATATAAAGAATTATGAAAGAAATCTGCATTCCAAAACACACCCGTGTTAATATTACTGTCCAGTTGTGCTCTCTCTCTCTCTGATCTTGCCCCTGGTGGAGATCCCCCCTCCTCTCCAAAAAAACCCCTAAAAAAACCTCTCCAAGTGGAAGCAGAAGATTGAGCAGCAGGCACGGGATCAGGAGCTTGGCTTGAGACCTCAGCAGTGCTCAACCCACCCACCCAGATGTCTGACTGTTTCTGTCTTTCATTCAATGCTCAGGTACCATGAGTCTATCCCTAGCCCCACATGTCACCTTCACTCGTCATATCCTGTCTGTTTCCGGGTCCAGTCCCCATGTCTTTCTCCTCCCTGGTCTCTTTCCATGTGTTCTTGCTCTCAGTTCAGGCCAGGCTTTGTGTCCTTTGAACAGTGTGCCTGTACTCCCTCAGACAAATTCGCATTATGTAAAAATCACTTTATGTAGCGATCTTATAAATCCAGAATCACTTGCATAGGCAGTACGGCTAAAGAACCCAGTCTCAAACCAGGAAAAAGATTCAAGTTTAGCCTTTAATACATACTGGCTAAATGGGCCAGAGTAAGGCCCTCAATGGAGGACTAGTTAGAAGACCAGCAAGGTTGGACCATAATTTATGTGCCATCTTCTCCCCAGCCTGGCCATCTGGCCTGTCATCCAGGCCCTGGAGGAGTGAAGTCTTTCATCTCTTGGACCTCCTGGCCTGGAGTCCTTCTGGCCTGATGGGCATGGGAGAGGGTGGAGTGGGGGGAAGGTGGCAGTTTTTTTCACTTGCTCCCAGCATTCTTCTCTAACGTGCTCTTCTTCACCTAACCCCGACTCCAGCAAGTCTCAGTCCTGGATAAGGATGAGGACTGTGATGTCATCCATAGAAGGAACTCCCAGAGGAGAAACCCCTTCTACAGGTACAGGTTAACACCTTCTCTGAAAAACTTGACCTTGGGTCTTCTGGGCTCTCTAAGCATTAGACCACACTGCATGGTGAATTATAATCAAATCAACTCTAGCATTGCCCCTGGAAAGGGTGTGTCAGTCACCTCCCCCAGCTGATCCACTCACCATCCTTCTAAATTTCCACACTAAAATGCCCTTCTCTGGCCAACACTTTCCTCAACAATACCCTAGAATGTAAGCTCCTTGACGGTAGGGACTGTCTTTATTTTTTTGTAAAGGGATTTAGGACAGTACTTGGCTCATGATAAATATATAAGTAATGAATGTTTTTTTCATTCACTCAATAAGGCTAGAAAAGTGGGTTGGCCCAAGGTGTGATTCTGAATCTATCATTTTTTCTACTGACTCAGAGGGGAAAGGAGCAGCTGCTCTTGGATCCTGATCTGGCTTTAGGGGGATATTGGTGACATCTGGAATCATGGGATTTAGACTTAGAGAGATGATCTGGGGAGTCATTCTCAGTCTGAGGAATTCAGCACTCAAAGTAATGAGATTACAGGGTGTGCCCTGAATTACCTCCAAACTTTGGCCCAACCCTGTAATCTCATCAGGTTGGGGTGGGGGGAATTCCCTAGATGACACCCCACCCGACCCCTTACATTATAGCTCACCTAGAAGCCCCCTCATCTTACAAACAAGGAAATTAACACCAAAAGAAGTGAGGTGGCTTGCCCAAACTTAGCCAGGGAGTAAGTAGAACAGTTGACATTTGGAGACAAGCTGTCTGACTCCAAATCAGTTGTATTTAGGCAAGCCCCTTAGAACCAGAGGGTGTTGGAGCTAAAAGACACCTTAGGCATCACAGGTCTAGAGCTGGAGGGGTTCTTAGAGATTATCTGGTATTGGGGTTCTCAACCTTTCTTGTGTCATGGATGGACCTCTCACCCTTAGCAGTCTGGGGAAGCCTATGGATTCCTTTTCAGAATCATGCTTTCAATTCATAAAATAAAAGACGTAAGATTATGAAGAAAACCAGTGTATATTGAAATAGTTATTAAATTTTTTAAAAAAGTTTTAAAAAGTTTATAGACTCCAGGTTAAGAATCTTTGATTCTATTCAAACCCTTTCATTTTACAGATGAGGACACTGAGGTCTGGAGAGGAGATTGAGGTCACTTGCTTGAGGTCACACAGCAGGTTGTAGTAGACTTAGAAAGTGAATATGCTATTACTGTTTATCATCATCATCATCATCATCATCATCATTATTTCTTAATTTCTTTGTGATGGATCTGCTTAATAAATACTCAATTTCCTCATGGCTGAGGGACTAGAAGACCTCTAAGGTTCTTTCCAGTTCTGTTTCTCTTCCTGGTACATCCTCCTGAATCATTTTTTTCAGTTGTGTCTGACGCTTTGTGACTTCATTTGGAGTTTTCTTGGCAAAGATAGTGGAGTGGTTTGCCATTTCCTTCTCCAACTCATTTTACAGATGGGGAAACTGAGGCAAACTGGGTGAAGTGCCTTGCCCAGGGTTACACAGCTAGTAAGTGTCTGAGGCTGGATTTGAATTCAGGAAGAGTAGGTTTGACTCCAGGGCGCTGTACTCTATGCACTATGGTACCTCCTAGCCTGCTGTATTCGACTGGTTCCCAGAAGGAGGACAAGGAAACTAGTTAGAGAGCCCTCTGATTGTGTGTCCCCCTGGAAAACAGTCATGTTAGAAAAGTGGGTTGGGCATGTTTGTGTGTTTGCTGGCAGAACCTAAAGCAGGTAGATTGGTCTTCTGCCTCCTTTTACCCAGTGTGTTACAATCTAAAGATGTCTGGATTCTTCTCTCTGCCTCAGCTTTGCCTCCTATATCTTGCAGACTTGTTTGGAGGGCAAATGAGAGAGGTGCTTTGCACACTGTAATGTGCCATATGAATATCAGCTGTTACATCAAAGATGTGAGGTGGGAGTGGAGGAAGGAGGAGAAATGGGGGGCTGGATTGATGCCTGGTTCTTCCATTCTCTCTTGTCTTTACAACTGAGGAGTTAAGAGACAGCTTCCTTTGGGCTGGAGGCTTTGCCAGGGAGAGGAGATATGTGACATTCCATCAGTTGGCATGGCAGTTGCTGACCTTGTTTGAGATAACTGCTCAGGCCTTGGCCTGGAAATCTAAGCTCCAAGCCATCCACATGCATTGTGGGGTGTCCTAGTGAAGGTCTCCTAAGTGACGAATGGGGCCCCAGCATTGGAGACCTCAGGCACATGCAAAGAGGCCAGTTTCGTGCCGTGGCCTGGTTGATGACAGCTGCTTTGCTGGAAACTGGCTCCCATCCATCATTCAATTCCATTTATTAGCCATTAATAATAGTTAATAACAATAACAATAACTAGAATTTATATTGTGCTTTAAGGTTTGCAAAGTGATTTACAAATATTATTTCATTTGCTTCTCATGACTTTGGGAGGGATGGGCTGTTATTATCCCAATTTTACAGATGAAGAAACTGAGGCAGACAGAGGTGAAGTAACTTGTGCGGGGTCACATAACTAGTAAGTGTCTGAGGCAGATTTTGAACTCAGGTGTCCCTGGCTTCAGGTCCCATGCTCTATCTATTGGGCACCTAAGGGCCTACTGTGTGCATTATATTCTGGCTGGCATGAGAGGGTGCTAGATGAATAAGACCCAGGTGTAGGATCATAGACTTAGAATTGGAAAGAACCTTAGAGGTCATCTGGTCCCTCAGCCTCATTTTATAGATGCGGAAACTGAGCATTTATGAAGCTGGTCAGTCAGAGAGAGATTAAGAAATAACTAGTTTTACATAATGCTTCAACATTTATAAGACACTTTACAAACATTATCTTATTTGATCCTTACAACAACCTTATGAAGTAGGTGCTAGTATTAGCCTTATTTTAGCCTGAGGAAACTGAGGCAGACAGAGGTTAAGTGACACCCAGGGCCACAAAGCCAGTAAATGTCTGAAGAGGATTTGAACTCAGGTCTTCTTGCTTCCAAGTGCAACATTCTGTCCCTTGTGCAGGACTTGTCCAAAGTCACACAGGGAACTGGTATCAGAGCCAGGATTTGAATCCAAGTCCTTTGCCTCTAGACCTAGCACTTTTCTTACTATACCATGCTGCCCATCCCCCAGAGGATCTCACAATCTCATTAGGATGATAATACTTATAGGTTGGGGTTGCTAGGTCATACAGCGGATAGAGTGCCGGGCCTAGAGTCAGGAGGACCTGAGTTCAAATCCAGCCTCAGACATTTACTAGTGAATCTGGTTCCACCTACCAGCTGTGTGACCTTGGGCAAGTCACTTTGCCTCAGTTTCCAAATCTGTAAAATGAGCTGGAGAAGGAAATGGCAAACTACTCTAGTATGTCTGCCAAGAAAACCCCAAATGGGGTCACAAAGAATCGGATACCATCAAACAGCAACAGCAGACAAATATAGTCTTAAATATTGAGTTTATTTCTATATTTTGATGTGAAACAAGAATATAGTGAAAAATGCTTGCTCACACAAAGATGTAATAGAAAATGACAGAATTTCACAAGCTCCAATTCCTTTTTTCTTTTTAGCCACCTACCAGACAACGAAAACAAACAGCTAGTTACAATAAAAAATCTTCCCTTTTCTACTGACTAATGACAGCCTCTATTAAATGATAAGCGTATTGGAAGTTCAATTTAATAAATCACTTCATTTCAAAACAGTGCTTATATATAGACTAACCTTTATAAGGAAAGATTTCCTCAGACAATACTCTCTTCTCTTCCACCACTGGCATACCGGATAAATTCACATAGAAACTCTACTGAATGACTAAGCAGTGTTGCTAAATTCATCTGAAAACCCTCCAAATAGAAAAATAGTAACATAAGCAGAGGCTAAGTTTAAATTTGAAAATAGCCTTAAGGAGAGGCAACATAAGCTTTGTTTCTGCAGAACATAAATGATGGTCTGTGATGGTTTCAAGATGGCTGGTAAAGTGCTTGCCCAGTGATCGTGTCTCCAAACAGCCTGACATTTGTCCCGCAAGAATGCAACATCTTAATCACATAATTACACAGCTGATGAGGTATAATCACATATTATCAGAAGGGAACGAGGAAACCACTCTGGTGTAGTATACAGAATACAAGTGAAGGTAAGTGTGTGCATCTGACCATCCACTGGGAATTGATTATACTCAAATGCCAAACCCTTATGAAGGTTTGAAAACAACTTGATGGCATGTTGAGAAAATGCAAGAACATGATTCATTGAGTCAGAAAGAGAACTTTATGAAACCATTGCACAGGCACCAAAATTGTTGTGCACATAATCATGAAGGTTTCAAATCACTGCAGAAACAAACCTGTAATGATTCAAACATGCATGTGCTTGTTGTCACAGAGGAAAAATATATTTGTTAACATAATTGAGCAATTATTTATTGCTCAAGGCATCTTTATAAAGAGTTTTCAGCGTGAACTCCTTGGATTATTTTAGTGAATCCCAGAGGGGTTTGTAAACCACGAAATGGGAACCACTGCTATATAGGAAAGAGAACTGGATTTGAAACCAGTCAGAAATTGTCCTTGCAACCATCCCAACCCCTTTGCACAAATTCATTTCTCAACAAGAAAATCATTTTGATCTTGATCCAGGGGCAGAATTCCATTGGGAAACTAGCCAGATGCCCTGTGACCCATCCCCTAGTTCTATTGTAGCTTGGATTGGGATAGACTTCAGTGTGAAGGCATATAAACAGATAACTATCTTTGTAACTCAGAACTCTTTGGCAACTCAGTATCAGAGTTCACAGGATTGAAATACAGAGGGGATTTTGGAGAACGTCTCATCCAGCCTCCTCTGTTTGCAGCTGAGGAAAATGAAAGCCAGAGTAGGGGAAATGTGGCACAGAGGCTAGAGGGCTGGACTTCAACAACAACCATATATTAAGCACCTACTATGTGCAGGCCCTGTGCTAGTGCTGTGAATACAAAGGCCAAAATGAACATCCCACTGCCTTCATGAAATTTACATTCTACTGGGAATATGCTATGGGGAACACAACATGTACACAGATAAATAAACAGAAACTATATATAATTTTAAGAGGAAAAGAATGCCAACAAATAGGAGGTGCAAGTGCTTTGTGAATAGTGCTTTGAAGGATGTGAGGGATTCTTAGGAGGGAGAACATTCTAAACATGAGAGATACCCAGGGCAAAAGTGTGGACCCGGGAGAAACAATGTTGTATAAAAGAAAGCGTAGGCTGGTTTGACTGTAATGGAAGATACAGAGTGGGGAATAATATGAAATAAGATTGGAAAAGTAGGCAGAAGCAAGACTGGGAAGTGCTAAATGCCAGGCTGATCAGTTTACATTTTAACTCTCTCAATTTTTTTTTTAATTAACAAGCACTTTTTTCCTTCCATTGGGAAAAAAACAAAACAAAAACAAAGCCGTCATAACAAATAAGCATAATCAAATAACAAATTCTCATGTTTGTTACGTCCAAAATTGTGTCTCAGCCTTGTGTTTTGTTCCAGTGATAACAGGGAGACAGCTGAAGATTTTTGAATGAAGAAGTGACACAGTCAGATTTACATTTGAAGAAAATGAATTTGGCAGCTCTTCAAAGGACCGACTGGGGAGGGACTAATTAGAAGGCTATTGAGAATAGTCCAGCAGATAGGTCATGAGGACAAGAACAGGGGGGTGATTGCCGAGGGGAGAGGAGATGAAAGTGAGATATTATGGAGGCAGAATCAATACAACTTGGCAATTGATTGAGTATGGATGGGAGGTAAGGGAGGGAGGGGAGAGTTCAAGCTGTGACTCTATTTGACTGGAAGGATGATGGCGCCTTCAACAGAAATAGGCCACAAGTTTAGTGGAAGACTAGGTAATTAGTTCCATTTTGGATATGTTGCAATTGAGATGCCTACAGGGAAGAGTTCCAAATGGAGAAGTTTAGCAGATAGTTGGGAATGTGGAATTCAGGGCTGGATTTTAAGAGAGAGATTAGGGATGGATATATAGGTGTAGGGGTCATCTGCATATAGAAGATCATTAAATGTATGGGAGCCAATAAGATCACTGAGACAGAGGGTATACACTGAGGGGGGGGGCCGGGGATAGAGTCTGAGGGCATGCCCACATTTAGTGTGTGGGAACAGCACGATCATGCAGTGAAGGAGCCTGGGAAAGTACAGACAGAGGGGCAGAAAGAGAATGGAGTCGGCAGCATCACGGAAATCAGGGGAGGGGAGAGTATACAGGAGAAAGAGGCGATTGATCAAGTGTTAAAAGCTGCCTAAGCCAAGCAGAACGAAGACTGGAAGAAAGTCAGACTCAGGGGCAGCTAGGTGGCAAAGTAGATGTCCTTGGAGTCAGGACGACCCGAGTTCAAATCTGACCTCAGACACATGACACTAGCTGTGTGACTCTAGGCAAGTCACTTAACCCCCAATTGCCTCACCAAGAAAAAAAAAAAAAGGAAAGTCAGACTCAGCATCTGAGAGAGAGATCACTGGGAACCTTAGAGAGAGCAGTTTCGTTGCTGTGGCAGGGTTTCGGGGGAACAGGGTTACTAAATTGATAGGTCAGGAAAATTATGGTGGGATATTTTTGTTTTTCAATTGTTTCAGTTATGTCCAACTCTGCATGACTCCATTTGGTGCTTTCTTGGCAAAGACACTGGAGTGGCAAGGCATGACCTGCAATATGACAAGGGGGTCTTGGATAAGGAGAGTAGGAGGTTCAGATACCTGAATCTGTCAGCCATGAGTTCAAGACAGTGAAGGGAACAAAGTAAGCCAGAACAGATTGAGAGAAGAGGGAAACGTGGAGATCCGGGTTTGCATTCTGCCTCTGACACTTACTAGTGATGTGATTATAGGTAAGTCACTCAATCATTTGCAAAATGAGATGAAAAATACCTTTGGTGTGTACCTCACAGAATCTGAGGCTTAAATGGCATAAGGTCTATAAAATGCTTTGTAAGCCCTGAGTCATTATGTAAAAGTCAGGAGTCATGATTAAGTGGCAGTCAGAATTCAAGCTCTGGTCATCTGACTCAAAATCTAGCACTCTCTCCAATGTTATGATTTGGCTTGCCAAAGAAGTATTTCATGTGTCCAGGTTCCACTCCTGGTGTTTCAGGGTCTGAGTGGTGCTGGTTTAATGGACATCTTCAGACGGGTACCAGAAACCAACTTGTGTGTGTTTGTAAGGATAGTCCCAAGGGAGACAGACCTAAGTCATCCCCTACCCTCGGCAGTTCCAGTTTTCACAATGGCCTGGGCACACAGGCAATCTGATCAGTCACCAAGTTGGCAAAGTCACCACACTTCTTGGCAAATGGGTGGCTATAGCCTTATCCCATCTGTTGCCCAGTGGGAGCTTAATAGGGCTGGACAGCTCTTTTTCCAAAATGTAATGGTGCCATCTCTCACCCTTTCTGCTAGCAGGGGGCTGGGTCCATGGTGCTGTCTCTCTCTCCCAACAGGAACACATCCACCTCCCGCAAATAGCTCTCTAGTTGATTTTAAGAGACTTTGAGGAAGGGAGATTTCCCCCTTCTCCTGTGGTTAAATCAATTTCCCTGGGTAACCACTTCTAGTTTTTATCAGGCCTTCTGCTTCCCCTTTTTGGCCTCTACACTCTATTCAGTTTAGTCCAACAAACATTTCGATTTCCACTCCATGCCAGGTACTTACTACTCTAGGCTTTGGGAATGCAAAGGTGAAAAAGAAATAGCCCCTGCCCTCATGGAGCTTACATTCTACTGGAGCAAGATGCCTCCTCCCCATGTAATATATACTGAAATATACAATGTAGACTTAGAAGTAAACAAACACAAAGCACATTCAAAGTAATATAAAGTGATTTCAAGAAAGAGAGTGGGATCAGGTGGTGGGATCAGAGAAAGCCTCTTGTAGGAAGTAGCCCCGAGTAGTGTTTTTTGCCCTTTGATTATGGTAGGTGCTTAACAAATGTTTCTTGTTGGTGTATTCAAACAAAAATGAGGGACAAGATTAAAAGGATACCTTTTGTGAGGGGCCATGTGGTGTATTGGAAAGAATGTTGGACCAGGTATCGGGAAATCTGGTTTTGGGTCCCAGCTTTGCCCCTTACTGTGGTGGGCAAGTCACTTTCCCTCTGTGACTCAGTTTCCTTGCCTGTAAAATGAAAATATTAATTAAGAATAATTCTTCTATGCCCTACTTACCTGGTTATTGTAAGGAAAGTGCTATTGTAACTTTAAATGGCTATAGAAATGGAAATTATAAATAAGAAAACAGGGTCACTAGTCACTGTGCTGTATCTTACAGAATTTGTTGATTTATTCTATAAGCATTTATTGAGCACCATTTATTAAAGTACTATACCAGGCACTGGGAAAAAAGACAAAAATGAAATATACTGCTCTCAAGGAAAGGAAAGGGAAGGAAATAAGCATTTATTATGTGCCTACTATGTGCCAGGCATTGTACTAAGTGCTTTACAAATATTATTTCATTTGATCCTAGCATGAACTCTATAAAGTGAGTGTTGCTATAATCCCCATTTTATAGTTAAGGAAACTGAGGCACAGAGAGGTTAAATGACTTGCCCAGGGTCATATAGCTAGTAGGTGTCTGAGGCTGGATTTAAACTTACATTTTACTGGAGGGCAAGGGAGGAGGTAATAGTATGTATAGAGAAGTTTGTTTTTGGACCAGGCCTGAAATTTCATTGCAAAGTCAGTCATGTATCAGAGGCAAGATTTGAACCCAACTCTTCCCGGCTTCTAGGCCTGCGCTCTATTCACATACCATGCCACATTTTTTTTTTTTTTTGGCAGTTGGGGTTAAGTGACTTGCCCAGGGTCACACAGCTAGAAAGTGTCAAGTGTTTGGTTTGAGGCCGGATATGAACTCAGGTCCTCCTGACTTCAGGGCCGTGATCTATCCACTGAGCCACCTAGATGCCCCGCCTCCCCCCCATGCTACTTCTTGAATACAGTTTCATCTCATTGTCTCTATTACCTGGCACTTACATACTGTAATTTCATCAAATGGATGGGGGGGGGATGACTCAGTTTATTAGGGGTTCAAGTAATTTTGGGAGGAAGGAATTCATTAATAACTGGGGGTAGAAATTAGGAAAGGCCTTGTTAGGAAGCAGCCCTTGACCTAAGCCTGGAAGGAAGCAGGAATTCTATTATGCAGAGGTGAGGAGAGGGTGCATTTTTTGCATGGGGATAGTTTATACAAAAGCGTGAAGATGAGAGATAGAATATCATGTGTGAGAAAAAAAGGACAGTGTCACTGGATTGTAGGGTTACTAAAGAAGAGTAGTGTACATGAGTCTGAAATCATAGGCTGATGCCAGATTGTAAAGAGCTTTAAATACTGGGGGAATTTGTATTTTATCTTTGAGACAATATGGAGCAACATGATTAGGAATATTATCACTTAGGCAACTGTAGGAAGGGTGGATTTGAGAGGAAAGAGGCAGGAAGACCAATCAGTAGATGATGGGTAATGAGAGTCTGAAGCAGTGTGGTGGCTGAGTAGAGAAGGGGGGATGGATGCAAGAGGTGTCGTGAAGGCCAAAGCAATGAGTTGGCACCTGATTGAATATTAGGTGGTGAGTAAGAGTAAAGAATCAAGGATGACTTGTGATCTGGTCTCGAGATCAGGAGAGAGTGGATATCTGGATATATAGACTTGAGAGTCATCTACATAGAAATGATAGTTGATCCCATGGGAACTGAGAAGTCTGAGTGAGAGAGAGAGAGAGAGAGAGAGAGAGAGAGAGAGAGAGAGAGAGAGAGAGAGAGAGAAGACGCCCAGGACAGAGCCTTGAGGTACATTTATTCATAAGGGTGGGGCATGGATCATGGTTGATGAATCCAGTTAAGGAGACTGGGAGGGAGTGGTCAGACAAGTAGGAAGAGAACCAGGAGAGCACAGTATCAATGAAAACCCAGAGGCAGAGAGAGAGAGAGAGAGAGAGAGAGAGAGAGAGAGAGAGAGAGAGTATCCAAAAGGAGAGGGTGATTAATGGTGTCAAATGCTACAGAGATGTGAACAAGGATGAGGACAGAAAAGAATTTATCTGATTTGGCAGTTAAGTGATCTTGGTAACCTTGGTGAGAACTGAGAACAGTTTCAATTCAGTGATGAGGTCAGAAGTCAGATTTCAAAGGGCTGGGTAGAGGACAGGAAGCAGAGACAATGAGAATTGGCAGCTTTTGTAAAGGCATGAGTATTGCGAAGCAAAGAGCTACTGAGTCTATGCAATATTTTCTTCAGGACCACCATAACCCCTTTCTTCAAGGACCTCCTTTTCTTCTTCCCAACTTTTTTGCTCACTTTTCTTTTCATTAAACTAAAGAAGAAAAACATGTTTGGAATTGTCCTGGAGTGTCAGGAAATGGCCCCAGGATGGCAGCAGAAGCCAGAGCTTGGCAGGGATCTGAAATCCAGTTTGATTTAGCAGCTGTGAACAATGCTTTCCATTGTTCCTAGCTGCCAGTAGCTGGAGCAGGGAGAGTGGACGGTAGGATTAAGATAGAGAAGTGAAAGCCCTTTTAGTGGTGACACGGGCCCTGTAATAAGACACGATGGGTTCTCTCTTTCCCGGAAGGATGGGAGAGAAGAGGATGGATGGGGTTTCTTATCTCTGAGTGGCTCTCTGTGTTCCTGTTCTGGTTATCCTGAGCCCAAGCTCTTGATACTGAAATCAAAAGACACCAGAATTAGGTAGTGCTTAATACGTGTTTTTTTTTTTTTTGTTTGTTTGTTTCTTTGTTTTTGTTTTTGTTTTTTTATGTTTGCTACTTTTTAAAATTAATTTATTTTGATCTATCAACAATCACTTCCATAAGTTTTTGAGTTTTAAATTTTTCTCCCTCTCCCTCCCCACCTTCCTCCCCAAGACGGCCCGAAATCTGATATGTTATATAGATACACATTCCTATTAACATTTTCACATTAGTGATGTTGTAAGTAAGAATTAGAACCAATAGGAGGAACCACCAGAAAGAGGAAACAAAACACAACAGAAGAAAAAAAATAGCAAATAGTATGCTTCGATCTGCATTCAAACTCCATAGTTCTTTCTTTGGATGTGGATAGCATTTTCCATTATGAAGCCTTTGGAGATGTCTTAGGTCCTTGTATTGCTGAGAAGGGTTAATTCTATCAATATTAGTACCTAACTGATCATGTTATTCCCTTCTTGAGCCAAATCTGATGAAAGTAAGGTTAAAACAATGCTCATCTCCCTCCCTTCTTTCTCTCTGCAGTAATAGGTTTTTGTGCCTTTTCCTGTAATGTAATTTACCCTTGTCTGCCTCCTCCTTTCTTTTTCTGTCAGTACATTTTCTTAGATCAGATTAATCCACTTACTTAGATCCATTTAACCCACTTGATTAGATTTTTTTATCATTACATCAAAGTCAATTTATACCCACCCCCTTTATGTGTACTCCTTTAACACAGGTGTAATAACACTACAATTCTCAAGGGTTACAAGTGTCATCTTCCCTTGTAGGGATGTAAACAGTTTGCCCTTATCAATAAGATGTTGTTTTTTTCTGTCCCATTTACGTTTTTATGTCTCTTTTGAATCTTGTATCTGAAGATCAAATTTTCTGTTGAGCTCTGGTCTTTTTATCAGGAAGGTTTGGAAGTCCCCTATTTCGTTGAATATCCATCTCCTCTCCAAAAGATCACGCTCATTTTCCCTGGGAAGTTGATCCTTGGTTGTAATCCAAGCTCCTTTGCCTTATGGAATATCATATTCCATGCCCTATACTCTTTTAATGTAGAAGCTGCAAGGTCCTGTATAATCCTGACTATGGTTCCATGATATTTAAATTGTTTCTTTCTGGCTACTTGCAGTATTTTCTCTTTGACCTGGTAATTTTAGAATTTGGCTACCATATTCCTTGGTGTTTTCAATTTGATATCTCTTTCAGGTGATCGGTGGATTCTTTCTATGGCTCTTTTACCATCTGGTTCTAGGACCTCAGGGCAGTTTTCCTTGATGATTTCCTGAAAGGCACTGTCCAGGCTCTTTTTTTCATCATGATTTTCAGGTAGACCGATAATTTCTAAATTGTCTCTCCTGGATGGATAAACAGGTTAGTTGTTTTACCAAAGAGGTATTTTACATTTTCATCTATTTTTTCATGCTTTTGTTTTTGTTAGACTGATTCTTACTCTCTCATAGAGTCATTAGCTTCCATTTGCCCAATTCTAATTTTTAACAAATTGTTTTCTTCTATTCGATTTTGTACCTCCTTCCCCATTTGGCCAATTGTATTTTTTAGGGACTTGTTTTCTTCAGTGTACTTTTTTCCATTTGGACAATCGTATTTTTAAGGACTTGTTTTCTACAGTTAATTTTTGTCCTTCCTTTTCCAAGCTATTGACTCTCTCTTGCATACTTCTCATTTCTTTTCCCATTTTTGCTTCTACCTCTCTCATCTGACTTTTAAAATCCTTCTTGAGCTGTTCTAAGAAGGCTTTTTGGGCTTCAGACCAGTACATATTCCTTTTGAGGTTCCAGATGTGGGTTTGTTGACAATGTCCTCTTCAGAATTTCTGCCTTGATCTTCACTCTTCCCATAATAAGAATCTATTGTATATTTCTTTTTGCTCATGGTGTTTGCTTATTTCCTGGCCTTTAAAGATATTGTGCTCTCCTGCTGGGGAGCAGAGGGCACTGACCCAAGCTTCTTGTGTTGGGCCTGTTCACTGGCTTTGTGTGCTGGGGCCTCCAATGCTGGTAGTTGGAGGCTGTAGGCTTCTGGCAGCTTACCTGGTGTTGGGCTGGAATCTATAACACTGGAACTCTAGGGGTAGGATTGGGTAGTGTGGCTCTGGGAGATTTCCTGCTCACCTGGGCCTTTCCTTCCTTTCCCTTTCTTCAGCTCGTTTCAGATGGATGTTGCAGGATGTTTATCTGCCTGGGGCCCCTTGGAGTGCTGCTTCCCTTAGTTTTGCTGAGGCACTGGGAGATATGGTTGCTGTGGAATGCTGGGGCACCTGGTGGTTTTCCAAGCTGGTGTCCGCCAGTTCCCCCACCCTCACTGAGGCACTTGGGGGTCCAGATTTTGGTATTTACCTGCTCCACCACCTGGGTTTCAGGATCTCCTCCTGGTATGCTGAGGTGGGACTTTCTTTTTTTTTTTTTTAGTGAGGCAGTTGGGGTTAAGTGACTTGCCCAAGGTCACACAGCTAGTATGTGTCAAGTGTTTGGTCTGAGGCCGGATTTGAACTCAGGTCCTCCTGACTTCAGGGCTGGTGCTCTGTCCACTGCTCCACCTAGCTGCTCCTGAGGTGGGGCTTTCTGCTAGCTTGCTGGAATGCCTTCCGTTCTGTACTGTTCCCCTTCTCCCAGGGCAAGAGGGGCCTTTCCCGTTAATCCCTCAAGCTACCGGGGCTACTGGACTGCTGCACCCCATCTTTCTTCTGGTTCAGCTGTTTCAGAGTTTTTCCTGGGGCTATATTTTCTGGGCTTTCAGAGGTTAATAAGGGAGGGTAAGAGCGACTTACTTCTTACTCCGCCATCTTGGCTCCCGCAATATGTGTGATTTGGTTGACTGCATATTTTCTTTTGCTGTTGTTCAATCCAACTCTTTGAGACCTCACACGGAGTTTTCTTGGCAAATATATTGGAGTGGTTTGTCATTTCCTTCTCCAGTTCATTTTACAGATGGGGAACTGAGGCAAACAGGGTTAAGTGACTTGCCCAAGGTCACACAGTTAGTAGGTGTCTGAAGTTGGATTTGAACTCAGGAAGATGAGTCTCTCTGATTCCAAGCCCAATGCTTTATCCACTGCAGCCACTCTTGACATTTCAATGTCGTGTAATGGCAATAGGGCTATACTCGAAATCAGAAGACCTGGTTTTGGGTGCTGGCTCTGCTATTTACTGCCTGTGTGGACCAGGGAAATTCCTTCCCCTTCTCTGGGCCTCAATTTCCTCATAATAAGGCATGCATTTGGAAAACCTTAAAGTGCTATGACTGGGGGGTGGTGGATGGGATATTGGGGATGAGTCAGGGCCCTGTAATGGAACCATAAGGTTACAGATTCCAAACTTGGATAACTTTAGAGGCCATGCAGTCCAACACTGTCATTTCACAGATGAAGAAACTGAGGCCCCCGAATCACACAGGCAGAGTCAGAATTTGAACCCAGGTCCTCTGATTCCAAAGTTATACACACTTTTACCTATACTGTCTTGCTTCCCACTGCACTAGTGACATGTCAACGGCCCAGCAGTGGCTCAACATTGGAGCAGTGAATTTGGAGTTAGACAGCCTTCATTTGGATCTCAACTTTTCCGCTTACAAGCTGCGAGACTTTGGGTAATTCACATGACTTCTCTGGGTATTTGTAATTTGTAAATTTGTAAAATGAAAGAATTGGGTTGGATAATCTTTGTGGTCCCTTCCCAGCTCAAGATTTATGACCCTATGAGGTGCCGCTTATGCTGAACAGCTTTCAAGGTCATAAAAATCCAGGACTATAAGGAATGAAGTTGGCTTCTTAGAGTTAGGTATAACTGGAGTTGGCCATTCCACCCCTGGACCAGCAGGGAGTCCTGTCTCTTCTTTAGTAGTCGCCCTACCTGATCCTACAGCATTAAGTGGGGTTCACCAAACCCCAGATAAAGCTGTGTGTTAGCATTGGCTTGCTGTGCCCAAGTTAGTGGTGCCAACTTGTAACCTCCAGCAATGAACACAGGAATGTGTAGGTCTGTTCCGGTCACTTGACTGGCCCAGTCTGCAGGGATCTCCACCCCCCAGTGCCATGACCCCAGTGAAACTCACAGTGTTCATTGTGGACGTTGCCATGGGACATCACTCGTATGGTTTATTGCACTTTTCTGGTAGCTGGCTGGCTGTCTCTTCTCATCAATTGGACTGTGAATCCTTGAAGACTTCAAGAGGAATTTATGACTGAGTAAGGGATCAATAGATACACATCTTTTTTGTATCCCTCAAGAAATTGGTATTAGGGCTGGGCTCCTGGAAATGCACAGAGTCAATATTGAAATAAGCTTGGGAAAGTCAAAGGCATGGTTTGGGAGTAGGGGGAGGGGAAAGAATGCACTGGAAGGATGCCATGACATTGTTTTCTCTTCCTCTGTGGCCCAGTTGGATGGTAGTTGAGCAAAACATGACATTATTTACTTTTCTGGTGGTGAGCTCCGCCTTATGTCCTTCTCTATTGCCTCATGACAGCTTGGAGGTGACCCCGA
>NW_020953955.1:162319-176317 GCF_900497805.2 Vombatus ursinus | reverse complement strand
GAGAGAGAGAGAGAGAGAGAGAAAGAGAGAGAGAGAAAGGGAGGAGGACTGGCTTAGCTATTGGGAGGAGTTCAACACCAGTCTGCCCACAGGGGAGTGGATATTTTGACCACAGCATCCAGAAGATTTCTGAGGGGTTGCAGTATGCCTAGAGCAGGGAGGCTGACGTTGATGTGATCACAAATCCTCCAACTTTTGAAGGCTTTGTAGCCTGAGCATCTCCAGTAGATTCCTAGCCTCCTTCCCCTTCCTGGGCCTGTGCTAAGGACCCCCTGAGGCGTCCCTTCCCAGGGGGCAGAAGCAATGGGTGGAAGCTGCAAAGATGTCAATTTAGGCTGGATATGAGGGTGGGAGGTGGAACCCACCTCCTTGACCTTTCGAATTGTCCCAAAGTGGCCGGGCTGCCTCGGAAGGTGGTTCACTGCCCCTCCTCAGAGGTGTCTAAGCACAAGCTGGATGCCATTTATTGAAGGTGTTATGGTAGGGATTCTTTTCAGGTCCAGGTTGGGCAAGGGGGCTGCTGAGTTGCTTCCATCCTTCACATTCTATGATTCTGTGTAACCATGGGAAGTAGGAAAGACCTCTTGTTGAAAGAAAGTGGCATTTGGACAGAGCCTTGAAGGGAGCCAGGACTTCCAAGAGACGGAGAGGAGGAGAGAGGGCACTCCAGGAATGGGACAAGACAGAGAGAGGGAAGTTGGAATGTGGTCTACAGGGATCAGTGAGGAAGGCAGTTTGGTGAGAAGTTAGTGCCTGAAATAGACTATCATCCTGGAAAGATGAGTTGGAGCAGGACTTTAAATGGCAAATGGCAGAGTTTATATTATTATATCCTGGAGACTCTAGAAAGCCATGGAAGCTTCTTGAGTGGAGAGGTGACATGGTCAGCTGTTTGCTTTAGGATTATCAAAGTGGCAGTTATGTGGAGGATGCACTAGAAAGAGAGGAGATACTGGAGGCAGAGAGACCAATTAGGAGACTGTTGTAGCAGACTCGATGAGAGGTCATGAGGGCCTGAATGAGGGTGCTGGCTGTGTGAAGGATGGAAAAGTGGATGGATGTAATGCAAGGGTGTTCTGGAGCCAGCTCAGATTCTCAAGGTGGGCATTTACACCTTGGAAATTGACAAATACTACAGATCAAGGCTTGATTTACTGTTTTGTGGACTTAAGAAAATGATGGAGAAAATATAATAATATAAATTAAACTTAAGAGTATGTACATACTTTTTTCCTTCCCCAGCTAGTTATTAAATATTTACCAGGACACCCTTGGACATAAAAGATGTCGTGAAGGTGGAATCAATGAGTTGTCAACTTGTTGGAGGTGGGGAAGTGGGGCAGAGATGGTGAGTGAGAATGAAGAGCTGAGGATAACTGATGTTGCAAATGTGGATGAACGGAAGAACGATGGCGTCTTTGACAGAAAGTGGGGCAGTCAGTGAAAGAGGTGGATTTAGGAGGACAGATAAAGAGCTCATTTGGGGGCTTGTTGAACTTGGGATCCCTTGTTCACCCTTCATTTTTAAGGAGGACCAATGACATCATAGGGTGATGTCTTGACTTGCGTGTGATTGGATTTAAGTGAAGCAGCATTGCACAAAGTTGTCAACCTCATTCTCTCTTCCAGAGTCATTGAAGTCCAGTGGCAAGACCAAAGTCAGGATGACTGGTGATGGTCCAGGATGCAATGGATGACCTTGGTATCTTTGACGTCCAACCAAGCTCTAAGTGCTCCACAGTGCCTGCTTCAGGTGCCTTCACGGACGTTGGAACAATTTGTTCTAATGCACCCATTCCACCAGTGGAAATGTTCACATGCTTGGGGTAGACAGCCCCCTAACTCATCAACGGGTTTGAGGCCTATTACCTCAACCTGGCTTAGCCCATCTGCTGAGACTGTTTAACTGAGGTGTGGCTTCTGTTCAGGCTACAGCTGCTGCTCCTTTTTTTTTTTTTTTTTTCAGGGCTGCTCATCTGTTTTTGGTGGTATCTTTGAGATCCCTACAATACATCCCTACAGTACATCCCTACAGTACAGTACATCCCTACAGTACAGTACATCTAGGTGGACATACTCATCAGGCAGTTGGAGACATGAAAGTGGAGCTCAGGAGAGAGATGGAGGACTGGATATGTAGTTTTGCAAACCATCTGCATAGAGAGGACAGTTGGTCAGCATGGGAGATGAGATCACCAAGAGAGATGATATTGATGGGTCAAACTTCCCAACAAATAGAAGGTCCAAAAATAGCTGCTTAGCAGGGCAGGGAGATCCTCATCTTTGGAAGTCTCCAATCACAGGCTAGATAATCACTTCTTAGGGGCATTGTAGAGGGAATCCCCGTTCAAGTTCCAATTTGACTACATAGCTCTGTGGTGGGAGCCATGACCCCTCGGTCTCTTCCAGTCTGAGACTGATTCTGAAATGAAAGCACCAAATATGGAATTTAACTGACTTTCTCTTCTAAAGTTCTCAGTTTCCTTCAGAGTACCAAAAGGGAGTTAGAGTAGCTGTTTCCTACCATCCCTTCAACTGAATTCAAGCTACATGCATTAAGCACTTGCTGTATACAGATCATCTGTCAGGGGCTGGGGGTAGATATAAAATTTGGTTAAGACAAAGCCTTGCCCTCACACATTTATAATCTAGTAAGCGGGGAGATGAGAAGCAGCAAGAATTTCTGTCCTTGAAAGAAAATAGGACAGCCGGGGGATTCCATGGGTTGGCTAAAGAATTGAGAAGACGTAGGTTCAAGTTCTATTCCTTACACACACTGACTGTATGACCCTGGATGGGTCACTTATCCTCCAGTGCTTTTAGCAATTTTCAAATGCCAGAACAGTTGCTTATCCATAGTGGTAGTGAATGTTTTCTCACTGAAATTTCCCTGTACCAAGGACATCACAGGCCCGGACCAAAAACAGAAAAAAAGTCACCAGTACAGATAACTAAAACACACAGTATTATATAAGATATCAGAGAGTTACAGGCAGTGTCAGGTGAAATTGAATTCCTTCCCACTCTGATTCAGGGGTGGGGAACCTGTAGTCTCGAGGCGATATGTGGCCCTCTAGGTTCTCAAGTGCAGCCTTTTGGATTCAGTCAAAGGGTCGCACTTGAGGACCTAGAGGGCCACATATGGCCTCGAGGCCTCAGGTTCTCTGCCCCTGTACTAGGTCCTAAGGTCTTTTCCAATTGTGATATTCTATATTCTAAGGCAATAGTGTCAAAATCAAATGGAAAGTAGGCCACTAAATTGTACATAAGGATCCCTGCTGGCCACCTATTGACTTAGAAAACCACATATTAACATTACCTATGTTCTATTGTATTTTTTTTAAAAATTGGTAAACATTTCTCAATTGCATTTTAATCTGGTTTGGGAGAAGTGAGGGCCAGTGAGTTGTGTGTTTGATACCTCTGTTTTGAGTATAGTGATACTGTCCCCCAACATGCATCATGGGGGTGTCGTTATGTAGCTTGAAGGGAGGCAGAACAGGAGTCTCTAGCTCTTTTTCCTCCCACCCTTTACCAACAGAGACTTTAATTCCTGAAGGGAGGGGAAGCAAGAGGTTGGGCCCCAAAGCTTAGTCACTCTGTTTTCCAGAGAGAGGGGGGTACCTCCTACAACTGCATCTGTCTGCTCCCTTTAACATCATTCTAGGAGAGGTGGTTTTCAGGTTCAAGCTAAACTTCTGATTGCTTAATTTCACTAGGGAAAGGAGAACCCAAGCTTTATCTTCAAGACTCAATTCTCTTCCCACCAAATACCAATTCTGCAATGAACACGATAGCAATTTGCAAAGAACGTCCACTTCTCCATAGAGATAGAGAAACAAATCAGAGAAAGTATGCATAGGAGAATATACACCAGACAATATAAAGTGAAGGAGCTCTCCCACTGGGAGGGAGATAACTCAGTTCATCTAAAAGAGAGTGTCCCAGATGTCATCCAAGGGGTAATTTCCAGAAATCTCGAGGGTGGCAGTCTGGGTTTAGGGATGTGATGGAGACTGCTAGGTCCTCTCATGTCGGTGTCTCCTAGAATCTTCATTTCCTTTCAGCACCCTGAAATGGGGTTGGCATCATCCATCTTATTTCTTGAAGCTAGAAGCCAGCAGTGTCCAAAGTGACTTAAGAGACTGGAAGAGACTCAAGATAAAGGAAGAGGCCAAAGAGAATGAATAGACTGACTCTCTCTTCTTGTTTTCATCAACTCTGCCCTTCTCTTCACGCAGCCACAGGGCACTGAGCTCCACCAGTGAGAAGTGGCTCCCATACCAGTGGACTGTGGGATTCAGGTTACATTCAGTACCTCACAGCTCTGACATTCTGTGTTCTAATATACGAACATTTTAAAATCATCTGTGGCTGTTGCTATGGCTATGGTAGTCTCTTTATGGGCCTGGTCCTCTCCCAAGAATAAGACTCACCTGGCAACCAATAGGAAAACAAAAAGACATACTTAGAGTTTCCAAATTATTAGAAAAGTTCCTTTGGGCCTTCACGGATCTTGTGGTTGGCTAATCCAATGTTACCCTTACCCTCACCTTAGGTTAGCACTCTTAAATAACCTTCTGTGGTGTCATTTTTCTATCCCTGGAGCTCAGAAATACAGAGCATAGAATGCCAGAGAGGGGAGGGATATTAGGGCACAGAACGTAGAATGTCAGAGCCAAGAGGGACCACAGAATATTGAAATGTGATGTCAGATCTGGAAGGGACATTGGCATTCAACCCCTTCATCATACAGAAAAATAGATCATTACAGCCATCTACTTTTTTTTTTTTTTTTTTTTTTTTACGGCCATCTACTTTCACTGTTCCTGCTACGGGTATACAGAGCATTGCTCAGAGAAGATGACAAAGCAGACAGACGTGGTCCAATACCAATTCATGATCATCAACTTGTATTTGGCTCTCGCTGCTGCTTAGCAATCCTTTCCATCCCCAGCACAGTCACCAGAAAGCTGTTCCTGATCTCCCTTCTTAAAGGCTAGAGGAAAAGACAAAGGACTTGGGTTCAAACTTCTATATCCCCCCACTGGTAATTAACTCTCCTCTCTCCTTTTTTTTCCTCCTAATGATAAAGTTACCCTTCATGTGCCTGAAAAGATTGAGTTGCTACGTTGCATGGTGTCTCATATCCCCTGGTCTTCCCCTCAAGATGTCTTTGTCTCTACACCCGCCTTGTCGTTCTTTCTTCCTTTCAATGTGGTGCTGATGCATCACCTCTCTGAGGTAGAACTCTTATATGCAGCTAGGTGATGCAGTGGAGAAAGAACTGAACCTGGATTCAGGAAGACTTGAGTTCAAATCTAGTCGCAGACACCCTGGACAACAGCACGCTAGACCCTTCTCTCCTCCACTATCACTCAAAATTTGTCCAAGTTCGTGTTTGTTGTTTCCGTGGAAAAACCTTATAAAAATGCTAACTATTATTATTTGTCCTAGAGTCTCTCCTTTCCCGGATGCTGATGGATATTTCAGGACTTTGTGCTCTCCTTCAGTCTCCTTTTCAGTCTCTCTCTCAGTACTGGCTGCTTCCACTTTTCCTTCAAACATAGACATAGCTTTTTTTATCTTTGGAAAACATGAAACAAACAAACCAAAATGCAAACAAGCAAAATGCAAACAAACTGGTTTGACTCTATTGATCTTCAGTTGACTCCATCGTCTCCTTTCTTTCTTTCTTTCGAGGTTTATGCTATTACCACTTGCTGCATAAAAAGAGCCCATCAGCATAAGTATCTTTTCTAGTCTTGTAAATCCCTCCCCTTTTATGCCTTTTCATTCAGTGCCTTCCTTGTTCAGAGCTTTCCATACATTTTGTCCAATATGATGACCGCCTTCCTGTTTCTTTTAGTATTGATAGTTTACCAGTGCAGCACATGGACTACCTATTATCTCTCATATGTTCTCATTGCATCTGGGAGGTGTGGTAGATAGAGCGTGGGACCTGGGGGCAAGAAGACCCAAGTTCAAATCTAGACTTGGACGCTTACTAGCTGGGTGATCCTGGGAAGGTCATTTGATCTCTGTCTGCCTCAGTTTCCATAAAATGGGAATAATAATAGCACCTACTTCCCAGGGTTGTTTTGAGGATAAAAGGAGATAATATCAGTAATGGACTTAGTTCAGTGCTTGGCACATCATAGGTGCTTAATAAATGCTTTTTCCCTTTATTGTGTTCAACTTGTTGGTAATTGTGACAACCTGCATGTCTATATTACTGCTTGTGTCATCTGCCATTATGATTCTTTGGAGATTGTGATGTTCTATGATTAACAATCAATATAACATTACCTGGAGAGTATAATAACAATTAAAATAGTAATTATAATGATCAGAATTTATATAGCACAGAAGGTTTCCAAAGCACTTTCTAAACATTATCTCATTTGAATATCACAGCACCCTTGTGAGGGAGGTGATTATTATCTCCACTTTACAGATGAGGAAACTGAGGCTGAGAGAGGTTAAGTAACTTCTTCAGGGTCACACAGCTAGCAAGTGTCTGAGGCAGGGCTCAAATTCAGGTTTTTCTGTCTCTAAGGCTAGTGCTCAATCCGTCATACCCCTAGAGTTATCAGGCTCCATGTATATTAAAACAATAACAACATTGTCAATAACTACCTATGAATTTGGGCTGCCCCGAAGGAGATCGATCATCCTGTCCCTTCTGGAATCTTTCATTTAGAACTGGGATGGAACTCTGAGGTCACTCAGTCCAAGATTAAGTTGGCGTCTATGACCTTAAAAACATTTTTTTTGGATAACTTTCAATGTAATTGGCTTCTTTTGTAACCCTTTGTATTTTATTAATGTAAAAACATTACACTGAGCAGAAATCCATGACACAAAAGGTTAAGAAGTTCTGGACTAGGCCAGCATCCTCAGTTTACGAATGAAAAAACTGAGTCCTAGAAAGGTTAAGTACTCTTCCAAAGTATCCTAGGGAGACAGAGTCAGGGTTTGAACCCAGGTCTTCTAGCTTCAGATCTAAGCCTCTTTCTATTACATGCTTTTCTGTCTGGCATTTCAAGCCCTTCCCAATCTGGCTCCCGTCCATCTTTTCCAGACTGATTTCCCATTACTTCCCATCTCAGACTCGACGCGACAGACAGATTGGCCTGTTTGCCGTTTTCCTCAGTACACAACATTCCATCGCCTGTCTTTGTGTCTGCAAGGCTATCCCCGTGCCTGGAATGTTCCCCTTCCTCATCTCTACCTCACAGAGAACCCACTTTCCTTCAAAGCATCTATCACCTGTTCACCTCCCCGCACCTCGAGGCCTTGCCTGATCCCCCCAGCCCACCCCAGGTGTTAGTAGCCTGTTTCCACCAAAAGTACCCTGCGTTTACCTTGTACCTCTTTAATAGACTTACCTGGGTGCAGACTGTATCTCCCCACAGGGCTGCAACCTCATTGTGGGCAGACGCTCTCATTTATGTCTTTGCATCCCCAGTTTCTTGGGGTGCTAGGTGGCGTCATAGTGCACAGAGCCCTGGGTCTGGAGTCTAGAAGACTCATCTTCCTGAATTCAAATCTGGCCTCAGACACTCACTAGCTGTATGACCCTGGGCAAATCACTGAACTCTATTTGCCTCAGTTTCCTCATCTGTAAAATGAGCTGGAGAAGGAAATGGCAAACCACTCAAGTATCTACCAAAAAAGCCCCAGATAGGGTCATGAAAAGTCAGATATGACTGAAACGACTGAACACAAATTATTACCTAATTCTATGCCTGAATATGATGGTTACCTATACATATACAATAATTATAGCATCTATACAGTACTTTACATGCCTTATCTCCTTTGAACCTAACAACCTTGTGAGGTATCACAGAATCATGAAATTTGAGAGGTGGAAGGAACGTGAGTGAGCACTAACCGTCAGATGAAAGGAATCCCCATTAGAACACACCTGACAAGTTTCAGGGCCTACAAATATTCTTATTCCCATTTTACAGAGGAGGAAATCGAAACTCAGGTTAAGTGCCTAGGCAGGTGTTCAGCGTTAGAACCAGGATTTGAACTTGAGGTCTTCCAGTCTTCAGGGCCAGGACACCATATCTTACGCTACATTATCTCTCAGAGTCTCAGTGGGATAAGTAACAGAGGTGAAGCAGGAGAGACCTCCCTTTCCTGATGGGAAAAAGGAAATCACAGGGATTGAGAAACATAGAACGGGACCTTAGAAGAGGGACTTCTACTGTCCAATCTCTTCTTTTTGCAGATGAGGAAATTGAGGCTGGGAGAGGGGGCAATGACTCCCCCAAGGCCATGCAACATGTTTCAATCCAAGAGGCTGGGCATCCTGGCTCTGAGCCTAATGTTCTTTTCATCAGACCTTGAAGCCTGCCTTATCTGGTACAGGGAGAGGTGGAGGCTCTTACTCACCAATTCTAAAAAGAAGTAGCTAGCCCAGCCAAAAGATACAGAATTTAGGGATGGAGGTGGGTGGGTCTCCTGTAGATGCTATGGGCAGCATCAGGCAGGGGAGGCTGAGGGCCTCAGGGGTGTGACAGGATATGCTGCAATCATTTTCCATAGAAATACAGTTGAAGGAAGGGCCTTTTTTCTTCCTGTCCTGCCCCTGCCCCCACCCCCACCCCCACTCCCACCCCCAGCTGCCTACTCCTTGTTCCTTCTCTAGCCTCTCCCTTCCCTATCTCCTTCCTTCCTCTATGCTTGGCTTGCCTTTTCCTCTTCCTCCTCCTCCCTCATCTTCTCTTCATCTTAGGGGTATAGATTTAGAGTTGAGAAAACACCTCAGAGGCAATCCTCTCATTTTACGAATGAAGAAACTGAGGCAAAGTGAATTCTCAGGGTCCCTCAGCTAGCTAAGTGTTGGAGGTGGGTTTTGATCCCAGGTCTTTCCCAATACAGGTCCAGTGTGTCTCTCCACTACATTATGCTGTCAGACAAGTGGGAATCTAGGCCCCGAGAGGAAACCTCAGAAAATAAGAATTGGGAGGGACCATAGACACCTTCTACCCTAAACGCAACCTGATGGGGAATCCCTTCTAAAAGACCCCAGAAGATGGCTGCCAGCCTCCAACTGTAGGCATGGGTGGGTGGGTGCGGTAAAAAACTCATTGCTCCCACCTGGAGTTGTTTCCACTTTTGGAAAACTATAGTTGTTTTGCCTTAAGTCAATCTGAAATCTGTTTCTCTGAGACTTCCTCCCACCCATTACTGCTAGTTCTGTCCTCAAGATTGAAGCAAAACAAGTCAGATCTTTCTTTCACATGACATTCCTCCAAATACTTGAAGTCAGTGTTCTAAGCCTTCTCTTTTCCTGTTGGAACTTCTCTTTTTTCTACTTATAGATGCCTGGAACTGGAAGGGATTGAAAAAGATCATTTGGTAGAGCTCTCTGCCTTCAGGGAGGCAAGACTTTCTATTATCCCCATTTTACAGATGTGGTAACTGAGCCCCAGAAAACGTAAATGATTTGCCAGAAAGGACAGTTATTTGGTTTTGCTTAAGCTACTGAATCATTCATCCACTAAAGTGGCCCTCCCTAAGATGTTACATGGTGCCATGGAGGTGACTCTGGGCTCTTGAGGGCCATAGTCCAATCAAGCTATCAAGGCCTGGGCATAGGATTGGTGCTAGATTGTGTATCTTTAATGTGAGGACCAGCCTATCTAAGTCAGGAGAGCCTAATCACCTAAGGGCTGACCACCTAAGGCCTAATCTAGGGGTGGGGCACCTGCGGCCTTTTGAATCCAAATTTTACAATTCTGTAAAATTCAGTCGAAAGACTGAACTTAAAGACTTAGAAGGCCACATGTGGCCTTAAGGCTGAAAGTTCCCCACCCCTGACCTAATCAGTCAAGTCTAAGTACTTTATTAAGCACTAGCTGTGTGTTAGGCACTGGAAATACAAAGGCAAAAATAAAACAGTCTCTGTCTTTAAAGAAAGCACATTCTATAGTAAGAATTTATATGGTAATATATAGTAATAATATAGTATAGTAATATAGTAATAATAGTATAGTAATATAGTAATAATACTATAATAATATTGTATTATTTTGTTGGGGCAGTGGATAGAATTCAGGAAGACCCGAGTTCAAATCCTACCTCAGATACTAGCTGTGTGATACTGTGATACAGTTGTATCACTATGATACATTTGTGATACAAATGTGATACATTTCTTCAACTGTAAAATGGAGATAATAATAGCATTTATGGGGACAGCTGGGTGAGTCACTTAATTTTCCTCAGCCTCAGTTTCTTCAGTTGTAAAATGAAGGTAATAATGCACCTATGGGGAAGCAAGAGATTGAACAGTGAATGTCAGGTGTGAGGAGCATCAGGTAGGTCATTTGCCTGGCCAGTAAATGTGAAGGAGGGAGGGAAGAAGAGAGGGGAGGAGGAGGGGGGGGGGGGGGGGGGGGGGGGGGGGGAGGAGGGAGGGAGCTCCCTGCACCAATGAAATCCTCCAAGGAAGGACCTGTGAAGAAGCGGGGCCTCTATCAGGCACTGCCCCTGCCAAATGGGATGAAGAAAAGATTGTCTTGCCCTATTTCTTCAAGGCCGTCACAGTCACGTTGCCTCATCCAGAAGATGTGAAAAATGAACTAACAATAAAAAATGGAATTCATGCCACAGTTCAAGGCAACAGTGGAATGAATCACTGACTGGTTGCCAAATTAATAGTGGACAATGGTTAGAGGAGGTCAGAGGGAAGAGAATTCTGACTCGGGGTCTGGGAAGGCTTATCTCAGGAGCCTAGGTATTGGGTCTAGGTATTGGAGGATGGGTGGGGTTTCAACAGTTGGAGGGCAGGAGTCAAGGCATTTCAAGCAGGTAGAATGAAGGGTGCAAGAGCTCTTTCTTGGGAGAGCACAAGATCTGTTCAGGGAACAGTGACTATAATTAGTTCAGCTGGGACAGAGGTTTTGCGTAGGGGAAAGCTGGAAAAGTAGGTTGGGATCAGATTGTGAAGGACATTGTTAACTATTGCTTATTGATTAGTCATGTCTGACTCTTCGTGACCCCATTTAGACAGCTAGTAATCGTTTAAGGCTGGATTTGAATTCAAGTGACTCAGTGGAGAGAGTACTGGGCTTAGAATCAGGAAGACTCATCTTTCTGAGTTCAAATCTGGCCTCAGACACTTTAATGTACCATTAATATCACCTCTATGTAACCTACTAGCTGTGTGACCCTGGACAAGTCACTTAACCCTGTTTGCCTCAATTTCCTCATCTGTAAAATGATCTGGAGAAGGAAATGGCAAACCACCTCAATATCTCTGCCAAGAAAACCCCAAATGGGGTCATGGAGAGTTGGACACCATTGAAAACAACTGAACGACGACCACCTTCTGACTCTAGGGCTGGCACTCTGTCCAGTGTACCGCCTAGCTGCCATTGACTACCTCTATAAAACATTTAGATGTTACACTGCTGCCAGTGGGACCTTTTCTAATATTGGCCTTCTGCAAACTGGCTTTTTCTTTCATGTACTTTGGGAAGCAAAACCAGAAAACAAAGTCAGTTAGTATTGTGTGTAAAATATGAGCCAACAGGCACTTAGGGTGATTGAGTTCTCCTAGAGTAAGTTCCTGAGCTTTAGTGCAGGGACTTTGAATCAATTGAGTTCATCTTTGCCCACTCTGGAGCCTTTTGTATTTAATTCCTGCTTCTTGTCCTTGTTGCCCCCTTTTTAGGCCTCCTTCAAATCCCTTTACTTTGGAGAAGCAGATGGTGAACCACTTCTAGGCTGTCAAAGAAACCATGAAGAATCTGGAGTTATCTGGGACTTGTTACTTGAAAGCACATTGTGGCCTGGGTGTGTGTGTGTGTTGGGGGTGTTTGTGTTGGAATTCTAATCCTGACTTTGCCACAAATGGACTGTGTGACCTCAGCAAAATCATTAAGCCTCTTCCATTTCAGTTTGCCTATTGGTAAAAGAGGGTCGGACTCATGGCGGAAAGTGACCATTTCTGCTCACAAACTCGTGACTGTCACTCTTCACAAGCTTCCAGCTACGTCTCAGCTGTCATTAACATGGCCGCTGCGTGACTCTGTGGTCGCTGGGTTTGAGATTCCATTTCATTTAGTGAATATCGATGAAACATCATGATGGGTAAGGCACTATGGGAGGCACTAGGAATGTGGAGGCCAATCCCAATTTCTGCCCCCGAGCAGCTACCATTCTGTCGGAGGAGGCAGCATGAAAACAAATAAACCCAAGTGGAGGAAAAAAGGAGCACAAACCGGGAAGGCTTCCCATGGGAGGTCAGACTTAAGCTGAACCTGGAAGGAAGCTAAAGATTCTAAGAGCTGGGGGTGAAGGTGGCATATCAGGCAAGGGGAACAGCCTGGCCAAAGGCCTGGAGGAAGAAGATGGAATGAGGAGCCTAGGGAACAGCAAGGAGACCAGACTGACTAGAATGTGTAGTGTGGGGAGCAGGCGACTGGGAAGTAAGTCTGGAAATGTCTGACCAGAGCCAGATTGTAAAGGGCTTGACATGGCAAAATGAGAGATTTGCATTTTATTATAGAGATGATAGGAAGCCAGTGAGGGTTTTTGAGCTGGAGAGTGATGTGGGGAGTTTCTGGGAGGGTGGATTAGAACTACAGAATTAGAGAATATCAGAGCTCGAAGGGACCTTGGGACAGAGGCTGTTAGGCTGGAAAAACCTTAGAACGGAGAAGGTTAGGGCTGGAAAGGATCTTAGAACACAGAACGTGGTCAGAGCAAAGACAAAGGTACCAAAGGTCCTCAGAACAAAGAATATTCCAGCTGGAAGTAGCGATATGCGGATATAAATACTTAAAAACCAGCTCTCTGAAAAGGCATGTTCAGCCGTGTCAGACTCTTTGTGACCTGGTTGAGCTTTTCTTGGCAAAGATACTAGTTTGCCATTTCTTTCTTCAGTTCATTTGACAGATGACGAATCTGAGAAAACACGGTTAAGTGACTTGCTCAGGGTCACACAGCTAATGTCTGAGGCCGGATTTGAGCTTAGGAAGATGAGTCTTCCTGACTTCAGGTCTGGCACTCTCTCCACTGTGCCACCCAGCTACCCCACAAAAAGGCATGATATACTTTTAAATTTAATCTGCATTAGTACCATTTTCTTCATCACTTTTTAAAGTCGAGGCAATCAACAAAACAAAAAATCAAGTCCTGATTTGTGGTATTTATGAATTTCTTGGGTGTAAATTTACACACTGAAAATTTAACAACTGGCTCCTGTAAGCTGGTCTGAGCTGGCTCTGGCACACCTCTGACCGGCAAGAACTGTCTAACAGAGGTTGGTAGAGCTCAAAGGAAGCTTAGAACAGGGACTAGAACTGGAAAGGACCTTAGAACAAAGAATGTTAGCACTGGGATGAATCTTAGACCACAGAATGACAGAGGGCCAACTGATTTTTACAGTATAGAAGTGCATAATGAGGTCCGGGGGAAAAGCTCCGGATTTGGAATCAGAGGACCTTGGTTTACATCCTGCCACTGCCATGGATTAACAGCATTACCCTGGGCAAGTCAATTGCTTCTGTGGGCCTCAGTTCCCAGTATAATTAGAGGATGTTATGAGATAGCCTCGGAGGACCCTTGTAGCTCCAAATCTCTGATTTAATAGAATGGACTAGAATACAATTGGAAGAATAGAATGTAAGAGATTAAAGCTGGAAGAAACTATGAAGATCATGTGGTCCAACCCTTTTATCTTACATGAGATGAAACGGAGATCCAAAGGGACGTCCAAAGAGGAGGGGATTTGTCTAAGATCACTGATTTAGCAGTGGGCCAGGATTAGAACTCACATCTCCGGCTGCCCCATGTTGTTGATGTTTCTTGCCCTTCATTTTCTTTTCTTTTCTTTTCTTTTCTTTTCTTTTCTTTTCTTTTCTTTTCTTTTCTTTTCTTTTCTTTTCTTTTCTTTTCTTTTCTCTTTTCTTTTCTTTTCTTTTCTTTTCTTTTCTTTTCTTTTCTTTTCTTTCCTTTCCTTTTCTTTTC
>NW_020953955.1:24092-162219 GCF_900497805.2 Vombatus ursinus | reverse complement strand
TTTCTTTCCTTTTCTTTTCCTTTCTTTCCTTTCCTTTTCTTCTTTTTTCTTTTCTTTTCTCTTTTCTTTTCTTTTCTTTTCTTTTCTTTTCTTTTTTCTTTCCTTTCCTTTTCTTTCCTTTCCTTTTCTTCTTTTTTCTTCTCTTTTCTTTTTCTTTCTTTCTTTTTTTTTTGCTTTTTAGTGAGGCAGAGTTAAGTGACTTGCCCAGGGTCACACAGCTAGTACGTGTTAAGTGTCTGAGGTTGGATTTGAGCTCAGGTCTTGTTGTGCCACCTAGCTGCTGTGGTCCTTCATTTGTGAAGAGGGCCCATGACATCATGGGGTGATGTCTTAACTTGCATGTGACTTGGATTCAAGTGAGGCAGAATTGCATAAAGTCATTAACCTCACTCTCTTTGCCAAAGTCATCAATGTCCAGTGGCGAGACAAAAGTCAAGACGATTAGCGGTGTTCCAGGATGCAGTGGACGGCCTTGGCGTTTTTGATATCTGACCAGCTCTAGGTACTCCCCAGCACCTGCTTCAGCTGCCTTCTTGGCCCTTGGAACAAATTGTTCTCAAGCACGCGTTCCACCGGGGGAAGTCTATGTATAAAAGCTGCTGCCATTGCCCGCTGCTCCATGGAGTGTGGCTATGTATAAAAGCTGCTGCCATTGCCCGCTGCTCCACGGAGTGTGGCTATGTATAAAAGCTGCTGCCACGTTGCCCGGGATATCAGGGACATTTACAAAGATGAAGAATGTTTCCATTCAGCCCTTTCCCCACTTATTGCTGCAGGATTTCCCCAGCTCCATCTTCTAGCTGGGGATGAGTGGGAGAAGAAACTGATGAGTGGACCCTCTGCTCCAAGGAGGGGCAGGACTAAAGCCGAGGCTGGTGTGACACGGATATGGCCACAAGGTGTCGCTATGAGCTCAGCAAGGAGTGAGCGGTAGCGAGGGCTGGGTCCGACAATTCATGCCTGGGCTTCAGGGAGTCCTTTAGAAGTCTCAGGTGAACCGCAGTATCCAGGCACAGTTAGGTAGGGCTGTCCCACCCAGGGTGGGGCTTGGTCAGCACAGGGCAGTAGAAAGGGCATTTTCTACTAGACTCAGAGGACCTGCATTCCAAACTCACCTCTGTTATTTACTACTTGTATGACCTCAGGCAAGTAACCAAACCTCCCCAGTCTCAGTGTCTTTATCTGTAAAGTGCCTGGCGGGTTTCACTAGGTGGCACCTAGTTCTGAATTGATGATTCTTTGATAGAGAGCTGGACGTGGAGTCAGGAAGACCCGAGTTCAAATTCTGACACATATACTTACTAGCTGGGTGAATCTGGGCAAGTCACTTGATATTTCTTAGTTTCAGTTTCCTTATCTGTAAAATGATGATAATAACAGCACCTACCCTGAAGGGTAGTTGTGAGGATCACGTGAAACAACATAAAAATCTCTGCAATATTAAAGTGCTTATAAATGCTAGCTATTATTATAACTTACACAGGCAAAATAAAAGAGCACAGACATACTCCCACAAAATTATTATTCTAAATTATAATAATAATAACAACAATGTTGTATGATCCTGGCCTACACTGTCAGGACCAGGCTGGTCATGAGGTCTCTTCCTGAAGTCTCTTGTACTATCCCCGTGGCTTTCCTGACGGGATGGAGTTTGAGGTGGCTGGACAGGTGAGTCTGAGTGGTGGAGGGAAAGAGGTGGAGTTTCATTCCAGACCCTCTGTGCAGTGGAAACCTTTGAGACTGGCTGTAGACTAATGTCAAAAGTATAGACTGAGAGTGGGAAGGGACCCTAGCGCCCCTGGAATCTGAATTAGAGCTGACCGGAATCACCTCTCTACCTCCCCCTGACAAGTGGGTATCTGACTACCTCCCTGGGCAGCCCACTCCGTGGTGAGCTAGGGCTCTCTAATTACTATGAATTTATTCCTTCTCTGGAGCAGAAATCTGCCTTTTTCCATTGCTGCGTCCTCTGGGGCCAAACAGAATAAGTCTTTTCCTTCTTCCTTCCAACAAGCCTTTTAAAGACATGTTTTTTTTCCTTTAAGCTAAACATCTCCATTTTCTTCAAATGATCCTCAGAAGGCACAGAAAGCTCTAGAGACCCCCCCAAAAAAATCCATCCAGGGTTTCCCTGTTAGTTCTTTCCTAGGAAGATAGCCAGAACTGACTTGTATTTCCATGGGTCCATCTTAACTGGGGTTCTTGAACTTGGATAGACAAAAAAAAAAAGATAATAACCTCTATTTCAAGGTAATTTGTTTCTTTGTAATTCTATGTATTTAAAAAAATTATTCTGAGAAAAGGGCCCAGGGTTTTACCAAACTGCCAAAGGGGTCCATGACACAAAATGTTAAGCAGGCCTGGCACAGCCAATCGCTTCTTGTTTAGTTATGTCTGACTCTTCGTGACCCCATGTGGGATTTTCTTGGCAAAGATACTGGAGTGGTTTGCCATTTTCTTGTCTAGCTCATTTGATAGTTGAAGAAACTGAGATAATCAGGGTTAAGTGACTTGCCTAGGGTCCTACAGACAGGAAGTGTCTGAGACTCGATTTGAATTCAGGAAGATGAGTCTTCCTGGCTCTAAGTCTACTACTCTATCTACTGTGCTACCCTCCTCTTCCCAATAAGCAAATATAGAGTGCTTACGATGTGCTGGCCTGTGTTCGAGGCACTTTTGTCCAAGACAAAGCTGAAGCAGTCCCTGCCCTAGAGGAGTTTGGAATCCTCAGGTTGGTGAAAGGGTGGGAGGCAATAGGTACATATACAAATACGTCCTAAAGCTGATCTCTGTAACTTCCCTTGGACCTTCTCTGTACCTGGGGCCCAGTGAAAAGCCAAGAGTGCAAGTGCTCTGGGAGAATTTATCTTCCCTACTTTTTCATTCAATTCCATGCCTTGAGAGTGAGTATTCCAGGAGGGCCATTGGGGTATGAATAGACTGAGGAAAAATATTGAAAGGTGGTAACACTAGTCTGAATGTGATGGGGTGGGAGAAAATTCCCTTAAAATAGAAAATTTCTGTGAAGTGAGGGTTTTTTTCCTTCACCCCTGTCCTCTGGTGTGGAGTAGATAAGGGGTGCTGAGAAGGCTCCCTTTTTCTTTACCACACATGCTACTGATTCAAGGTTCTGAGCATGTGTGGGGATGGGTTTGGGTGGTTTCCTGTGGGGACAGCAGAAGTGGAGGGTCAACACACATCAGACACCACTTGAGGGCAGCCTTATCTGGATGCCATGTCCTCATGGTTCACGGGATTGTAGATTTAGAGATAGAAGGTAGATCATTTAGTCCAAATACTTTATTTCACAAATGTGGAAACTAAGGCCCACAGAGATGAAGGAACTTGCTGAAGATCACAAGGGTTATAAGAGCCAGAGCTAGGATTTGAACTCAGGTCTCTTGACTCCAAAGACTGCCTCCTTCTTTATGTATCTCAATCCGTAACCTAGTCTTAGAACTTTAGGAAGGGATTTTTGTTTAGTCCAATCCCCTAATTTGATGGTTGGGGAAACTGAGGTCCAGAGAAGAAGAGTGATTCACCTCTTGTTACATAGGTAGTTATGGCTGGGCCAGGGTTAGAAACCAGACGTCTCCCAGGTCATAATTCTTTCCATGACCTCACTAACCAGTTATGGCCAGAATGGCCAGTACTCTTTTTTTTTTTTTTTTACATTATTTAAAAAAAATTTTGTTTTGCATTTTTAAAAAAAAAATTATTTATTTTCAGTTTTCAACATTCACTTCCACAAGATTTTGATTCCAGGCTAGTACTCTTTTAAAGAAGAATGTTTTTTCTTCAACGTCTCTCTCCACACCAGGGGTGGGGATCCTGCAGCCTCGAGGCCACAGGTGGCCCTCTAGGTCCTCGAGTGTGGCCCTTTGAATGAATCCAAATTTCACAGAACAAATCCCCTTAATAAAAGGATTTGTTCTGTAACACTTGGACTCAGTCAAAAGGCCACACTCGAGGACCTAGAGGGCTACCTGTGGCCTTGAGGCTGTGGGTTACCTATCCCTGCTCTACTCCTTTAGTAAGAAACCAGCATCCCACCTTATTTAAGCTGTTTCCTAATATCCAGATTCCATGTCCTTGAGATTTCCCTGGAGGACCATATTGGGTCATGGAGTCATAGATTTAGAGGCAGAAGGGTCTTTAAAGGCTATCTAGTTGAACCCTCTCATTTTATAGATAAGGAAACTAAAGGGCAGAGAAATGTAATGACTCATGAAAGGTCACACAGATAATGGCAAAGTCAGAATTTGAACTTGAGACTTGAGCGCCAAATCTATGACTTTTCCCATGTACCATGCAGGTGGGTAGACTGAGAACTCAGACTGTGCAAGACGGTTGGACCAGCTGGGTTTGGTGACTTGAGAGGGGTGATCTGGTGCCAGAAGACAAAAACCAAATTTCCCCCTGGTTTTCAGAATAAGAAATTCCCATCTCATCCGCTTATTACTAGCTCTGTGCTTTCGGGCAAATGCCTTTCCCTCTTTGGACCTCAATTTTCTTCTTTGTCAAAAGAAGGAATCACATTGGATGATTTGTAAAGGTGGTGGAAGACTCTGCTTCCTGAGTTCAGATCTGGCCTCGAGACACTTATTAGCTGTGTGACCCTGGGCAAGTCACTTAACTCTACTTGCCTCAATTTCCTCATCTGTAAAATGATCTGGAGAAATAAATGGCAACTGCATTGTCTTTGCCAAGAAAACCCCAAGCGGGGTCATGAAGAGTCAGACACGGCTGAAAAACGACTGAATGCCAAAAGTCCTTTCAGCTCTTGGACTCTGAATCTTAGATGGCAGTGTGACAGTGTTACCACGAGAGGGCAGCATTGTCAAGGCTGCCTCTGTGAGTCCATCACGTTCACAGAGGCACGGCTGGAATGTATCTGAGGCCATGCATTCCAACCCCTTCATCGTACAGATGAGGAAACTGAGGCCCATAGAGAGAAAGTGAATTATCCAAGGCCACATGAGTGGGAATTAAACCCAGGTCTCCTGACCCCAGAGTCACTGTTCTTTTCCCTGTGGTAAACGCTTAAATCTGGAATGAAAAGCTCTTAGTGTCAGTACAGAGAGGAACCATAGAGATTCCATGTCCAAAGTCACACAGCCAGAGTTGAGTCTGGACCCCAGGTCTCTGGACTCTCAGCCCAGTACACCTATGAGGCAATGGAATTCAAAGTTGAGAGCTAGGTCGCAGTTGGTTGAGACCGTTGAGGTTCTACCTGAAGTCAAATCAATAAACACTTTAATTCACCCAGAATTTATAGAACTCCTCCTATGTTCAAGACTCCCCTGACAATGAGCGAGAATCATTAAATCCAAATCTAAGCCTGACGCCAGGAACAAAAAGTCTCCCACCCCTACCCCTATGTGGAGGCACTTGATAGTAAAGGTTTCCACATGTGCCAGGACTTGAAGGTGGGAGACAGGATGATCAGTAAGGTGTTTCACCCTTTTTTTGTTTAGTAGCTTTTCAGTCATGTTCAACTCTTCATGACCCCATTTGGGGTTTTCTTGGCAAAGATGCTAGAGAGGTTTGCCACTTTTTAAAATTTTATTTTTAATTTTTTAAATTTTTGCCACTTTTTTTCCCTCTAGCTCATTTTACAGATGAGGAAACTGAGGCAAACAGGGTGAAGTGACTTGCCCAGGGTCATACAGCTAGTAAGTGTCTGAGGCCAGATTTGAATTCAGGAAGATGTTTTCCTGACTCTAGGCCCAGTGCCCTATCTACTGTGACAAAATACTGAGCTTTCACCATGTGCCCAACCAGTGAAGACAGAGTAGAAAGCGAGGAGTTTATATTTGAATTGATGAGATTCACATAGAAAGGTAATAGAAAACAGTCAATGGTCCTCACCTGTAAATTGAGGGGAGGGTCAGTGATGCCAGCCTCAAATAGAAATGGATTTCTATGGGCCCATAGTAACTTAAAAAACCTCAAATTAGGGGCAGCTAGGTGGTGCAGTGGATAAAGCACCGACCCTGGAGTCAGGAGGATTTGAGTTCAAATCCAGCCTCAGATACTTACTAGCTGTGTGATCCTAGGCAAGTCATTTAACCTAGATTGCCTAAAAAAAAAACAAAACCCAAAAAAACCAACTCACAGATTAACATTATTCATGTGATATTGTATTTTGTTTATTTTCTTAAACCTTTCTCAATTACATTGTAATTTGGCTCCCCAGCTCAGGCAGGAGGGGCTGTGGTCAAATTTGACATGACATTTCTGGATTAGACCATCTTTAAGGTTTCTTCTAGCTCTGACATTTAACATGCTAAAGTCTCCCTCAGCTCTGTCTTTCTTTGTCCTATGAAAAGTTCTCTCCAACTCCAACATTTTCTGTTCTAATGACCTTCCAGTCCTGACATTCCATGTGGTCCGACATTCTATCTTCCTTGTTTGAAGGTTCCTTTTCTCTCTGACGTTCTATCTTCTGCATTTAAAGGCTCCTTCCAGCTCTGACATTATTTTCCCTGTGCTCTAAAGTTTCTTTTGATTCTAAAAATTGGGTCTTCCAAACGAGGGCTATGGACCATTAATGATTTCAGAAGATGAGTGGGCAAAGATTGGACATGATAGGGGAAAGAATGTGAAAGATTGCATCATGCTGGGAACCTAGAGAACAGCATTATGGGTAAATTAGCCTTTATTGGCCTGTCCTGTCAGAGTGCAAGGCATTTTACCAGGTTATGGGAACAACTGGTAAGTTCAACTCAGTTTTCCCAATCATGGCTGCTGGGCTGGTGATATTGCCCCAGTTAGGGTTCCTAGGACCAGTGTGTAGAAGTATACAGATATGGAAGCAAATTTCAGCTCAAATGAAAGAAAACCTTTAATAATTAGAATTTTCTAACTGTAGATTGGCCACCTCCAGGTGATGAGTTCCCTGTCACTAGAGGTATTCATGCAAAGTTTGGATGATCGGTGGGAGATTAGTCAAAATGGCTTCCTCTGTTACCCAGATTCTGTGATACCTACCCTTCTCCAACGATCTCTTAGGCGCAATCCAGACAAAGCAAGTGGATTCTCCTGGTTCTGGAGAGAAGGCTCCTTGGGACCTCTGAGAGATACACCGGGGTAGCATTCTGGAATGATCCCTTTGTCATAGTATAATGGGGTAACTGGGGACTCCCCCCCATGGAGCATGCAGTGGGGTGGCCAGAGTGGGCCCCATGCCAGCAGATTAGGGGTCTCTGCTGATTACCCCACCACAATGGGTTCATAGGATTTAGAGTTGGGAGGGACCTTGGAAACCAAAATCTTTTCTAGTTGCCTCTTTTTACAGTTGAGGAAACTGAGGCCTAAGGAATGGAAATGACTTGTTGAGGATCAAAAGGTAATAATCATAATAACTTACTTTTATATAATGTTTTAAGATTTGCCAAGCACTTCAAACACAGTATTTTGTGGGTAAAGGTAAGATCTGGGAAGTGAGCCCGGGGCACCTGGTTGCAGAGCCCAATCATTTCCCTCCCTAGCCCCTTAACCCTTTTTGACCAGCTGCCTCTCCCTTTGCCGGGCTAAGTGACCGTCGTTGTCTTGGGCCTCATATCTTGGCTGCCAGCGTGCAGGCCAACAGTGTTGATCTTTGTCCTCACGTCCTCCCATTGTCAGGCAGATATAGGATTTAATTAATTGAAAGGGACTGTAAATATTTTTGGAAATACTGTCCAATTCTCCTGAGCAGGAGTCTGGCCGGGTGTGAGCTGGGCTCCTGCTCCCCTTCTCTTCTTCCTGCCTTCCTTCCTGTCTCCTCTCCATTTCCTGCTCAAGATGCCTGCTGCCAAACACCTCCTCAGACTCTAACAAAGACTCACTCCTAGAGCAGATGGGCCCTATTTGGGAGGGAGGGGGGAAGAGGACCTTTACTCCCCCCACCCCCCCAGGATAGCCCCATCTTGTGTTGCACCCTATCTGTTGAAAGGCCAATGTGGGCTGGGTGTACTCGCCAGTGCTGACCGGGACATCTGAGCACCAGGGGCTTAACCAGCTCGGCTGCTAACCAGGCATGGGATTATGGGACCTTGGAGTCAGCCTCTGTTAAATGAGGGCTTTGCCCTCACTGGTCTCTAAAGTTTTTCCAGGACTAAGTGGCCATATTCTAGACTTGAAGGGCCTTTCCAGCTCTGACATGTTCTGATCTGAGATCCTGTATATCTCTAACATTCGGAGGTCCATATTTTAAGGTCTCTTCTAACTCCGGCATTCTTTAGACTGTATTCTAAGAGCCGCCTGGCTTTAACCTTCTAAACTCTAAATTCTAAGATCCCTTACAGAGCTGAAGTTCTCTATTCCAAATTTCTTTCTTGCCCTTTGATGTTTGGATTGTGTGAATTTCTCTGTTGCCTTAGTGAAACTGGGGTTTTGGTTTTCAAAAGGAATGGATGTATTCTTTAAGCAGTTACTAGGGGTGGGGAAGGGTGGGGAGAGAGAGAGACAGATAGAGACAGACAGAGAAAGACAAAGAGACACAGAGAAGCAGAGAGAGACAGAGACAGGGAGAGAGAAAGAGACAGAGACAGAGATACAGAGAGAGAGATAGAAACAGAGAGAGAGATGGAGAGACAGAGATAGAGACAAACAGAGACAGAAAGACAGAGATAGAGAGACATTTGGAGGGAGAGATAGAAACAGAGACAGAGAGAGACAGAGATTATGGAGGGAGTGCCACAGATGGCAGAGACCCTGTCTTCTGTGTATTCTGGAGTACAGGGATTCTGTTTTTACCTTTTCTTCTATTCCAGCACTTAGCACAGCACCCCCGCACATAGTAGTGCTTAATAAATGTTTGTTGACTAATGCACTGATTGGCACCCAGCAGTGCTGGGCACACGGGATGATTGCTAATGGCTTGCCCAATTACCTGGCTGCCGCCGCCAGGGTTCAGCTTCTGCCTGAGAGTAAGTGCCTGCTTGTCTCCCATGCACCCAGAAGCCCAGGGTCCCTCAGCTCTGTCTGGAGAGCCAGCTGCTCTCAGTGAGGTCTCAGTGAGCTGCGAGGGAAGACAGGGGCAGGAGAGGCCACTGGCCTTTTGGTTTTAGGCAGATAAGGTCCTGGGGGCAGGATTGGAGGGATCAGGAGCTGGCAGCCCTGGGGTCTGTCTGTCCCCTCCCCACCTTGTCCTTAGATAACAGCCCCAGCTGTTAGGACACAGCTGGGGTGATCTCCCAGGGGAGGTGAGAAAGGGGCCTCTCCACATGGGTGTGCTTGGAGGCAGCTGAGTTCAAAGTAGAGAGAAAGACATGTGAAGTGAGGGGGCAGGAGTGGGGAGGAGGTGAGAAAGCAGTGTGGGGGCAAGAAGGCCAGCTCCTTAGCTTTGATGTCCAGAGCAGGGAGGCCTTCAGCTGTTCCCTGCCCAGGCCCAAACACACAGAGATCCAATTAATAAGCCCTTCCTGCCTCGCCTCCTTTTTCTGAGATGTTTGTCCCCGAGACCCGAACACACACAACTGCAAACACAGAAGCAGAAACTTACAAATATAAGCGCACAACCCCACACAAGTATGAATACACGGCCACACACAAATACCAACACAATCACACACAGAAGCACAAGGCCACAAATACAAATAAACAACCCCACACAAATACCAACACAATCACACACATAAGCACATGGCCACAAATACAAACACACAACCCCACACAAGTACAAATACACAGCTGCACACAAATACCAATACAATCACACACAGAAGCACAAGGCCACAAATACAAATAAACAACCCCACACAAATACCAACATAATCACACACAGAAGCACAAGACCACAAATACAAATGCACAACCCCACACAAGTACAAATACACAGCTGCACACAAATACCAACACAATCACACACAGAAGCACAAGGCCACAAATACTAATAAACAACCCCACACAAATACAAATACACAGCTGCACACAAATACCAATACAATCACACACAGAAGCACAAGGCCACAAATACAAACACACAACCCCACACAAATACCAACACAATCACACACAGAAGCACAAGACCACAAATACAAATGCACAACCCCACACAAATACCAACACAATCACACACATAAGCACATGGCCACAAATATAAACACACAACCTCACACAAATACCAACACAATCACACACAGAAGCGTAAACCCACAAAACAAGCATACAACTATAAACATATAGCCACACACAAATAGCGACACAATCATATGTAAGCATAAAACCACCAATACAAGCACACAACTCACACAGGTACAAACACACAATCACACATAAGCACAAGGCCACAAAACAAGCACACATGTGTATATATATATATAAGTACAAAGACAAAGCAACATGTATACTGGCCCGAACATAAACACAAACATAAATGTAAGCAGACAACCACACAAAGTACAAACTCATATAATAAAAAAACACATAAGCATAAATTTACAATTACAGATATACCACCTCACACAATCACACAAAATACAAACACTATTACACAATAGATGAATACAATCATGCTCATAAATATAATCATACCATGCACAGGTACAAACACTACATTTCAGTAAAAGCATACAACCACACAAGGTACAAATTTACCCAAATACAAACCTAGCCATAGCCCTAAACGGAAAGCCAAAGTACAAACCCACACACATAAAACCACAATCACATCTAGAAATGTAAACAACCACAGACAACCATAATATAAACATGTACAGTTATGCACATAAACACAACCACACCACATTCAAACATAGACACCGCCACACCCATAAATCTAAAAAGACAACCACAATCACACACATACATATGCATAGTTGTGATTGTATTTTTGAGGGTGGTTGTGTCTTTGTACATGCGTGTGCCTTTACAGATGTAAATACAACCATATACTTGGCATTTTACCAAGTCTGAGGTAGCTGTGTGCTGATGGAGACTCATTTCTGTCTCTTCAAATACCCCAGAGAGCTTCTCTCCGCCCAGACTGAGTAGCAAGGCCAGGACACTCTTCACTCCGCTCCTCTCCAGCAGCAACTGCAAAGTCTGGGTTTGCTCATCTCCGCTCCTGACTTATTGTCTGCCATTGTGTGGTCTGCTTCAGTTGGACCTCTGCAAATGGACATCCATGGATAAAGTTTACAGAACGTTTCCCCATCTCAGCTCCATAACTCTTTGAGATAGGTGGGGAATCACCACCACTCTAGTTTTATAGATCAAGAAACTGAGGTTCAAGGTCAAGCAATTTGCTCAAGCTCATAAGTAGAAGAGATACCACTTGAACTCCGCTATACCCATTACCAAGTCTAGGGTGCTTTTCACCATCCCTCACTACCTTTCTACAACCAAGGGTCCAGCTTTTTTACCTGCCCTCATGGGAAAAGCTTCATTTTCCCTTACCATCTCCTACTTATATCTGGGACCAAAAGGTCCTGAGACTCAGACTTAATGCTTCACACTTCTCCTTCAGGTGTGATGAGGGTGTGATAGAGATAAATCACTAACTAGCTTGGACAATTTTTCTGAACCTCAGTTTCCTCATCTGTAAACTGGGTAGGGTATTGGGATGGGTTGAGATTTGGGCCCTGTCTGACAAGGTCCCTTTCAGCTTACTATGATCTTAAGTCTTAGGTTAATTGGGTCTAGCTAGAGCTGAAAGGTATGTAGGTTAGGGGTCCTTACCCTCTTTGTGTCATGGATGCTTTGACCTTGTCTGGGGAAGCCTATGGCCCTCTTCTTGGAATCTATATTCATACTTGAAAGAAATACTCAATCTCAGTTAGAGATAGGCAAAAATAAAGATGTAATTTTTCCCTACCCAAGTTCACAGGCCCCCCGAAATTCTCGAACCCCAGCTTAAGATGAAATCACTGTCCAGACCAAACAATCCTGCTCTAGACCAACAGTCTTGTTTTGCAGATGAAGGCCCAGAGAGGAAAATCGATTGACCTAAGGTCACTCGGGTAGGAATCACCAAAGCTGGGATTTGAACACAGGCTACTAGATCCCCAGTCTCGTGCTCCTTCGCCCCCACCATTCTTCACCAAGCCGATTCTTTACTGCGATGTTGGGCTGGAGAACCGAAGGAAGAACGGGACTTTTCCTGCCTTGTTCCAAGTTGTGACTGGCTCCTGGGGGCAGACCTTATGGCTTTCCTGGGGGCGATCCTAGACTGCTCTTGGCTGGAGGCCCGATCTCATTATCACTCTCCACATCTTCTGCCTCAGTTGGTGCCTTCCCCCAGCCTCTTTTTCAACTCCAGCTCCTCAGGAGGCTTCATTTATTCATTTACCCCCTCTGGGGCCTGGAGCCCTGTATGCTAGGAGGATTAGGAAGTGGGATTCATATCCTTTCATACCACATGGAGGGTCCAGGCTCCAACCTCCTTCTGGTAAAAAGCCAGGATAGGTTTAAGGGAAGGGAGGTGAGGGGAAGGATACTGCTTCTGTTAGGACCCCCCCCCCCCCAACTTCCTTTGTTCCAGGGAGCTGAGCCTTCCCTGCTGAACTGCTATGATCTGTCTTGAAGGTTTCTGAAGGAATCGGGAAGGGTGAGCCCAAAGGAAGGCTCAGGTCTTGGTCTGCCACCCTGCTCCACCCTTGTATTGTGCTTAGCAATAGCATTATTACTATCCTTCCTGGAACAAACTACACTATCATCCATGATTAGGGCACATAAAGTATTCCTTGCCCCTCTTAACCCCTTCCCCCCAAAGGATTGGATGCATGTGTATGGATTTATCCATAGTGAAAACAAGTACCTTTCTATAAGTAACGAAAGAATCTTTATTGTCTTTTTCCAGGTGAGGAAAGCTAATAGGTGGTGACAGAGCCTGGATTCAAATTGGGCCTCTTGCCTTGAAACATGGTACACTCTCCATCACTCTTCTCTGCCTATCACTGACTTTGAGTCAGAAGGCAACCTAGAGGCCATTAAGCCTAATTAGCCACCTCATCCGTCTTTTCATTGTTCAGAACTTTCAGTCGTGTTTGACTTTGGGTGCTCCCATTTGGAGTTTTCTTGGCAAAGATACTGGAGTGCTTTGCCTTTACTTTTTCTAGCTCATTTGACAGATGAGGAAACTGAGGCAAATAGGGTGAAGTGACTTGACCAGGGTCACACAGCTAGTAAGTGTCTGAGGCCAGATTTGAACTCAGGTCTTCCTGACTCCAGGCTTGGTGCTCTATCCACTGTGCCACCTAGCTGCCCTTGTCTTTGCGTTAGGTGTCCCCAATCCACGGAAGGCATATTCTCCTTACCTCTGAGACCTCTTATAATCTTTGGCTCTCTTTGAAATTCAACCCAAGGGCTGCTTCCTACAGGAGCCCTATCCAGACTCCCCACCGTTCCCCATCTCTGCTCCCATTACCTTGTATTACTTTGGATGTCCCTTGTATATATTTTGTATTCATTCACATGCTCCAGTCCTTTCTCCAGCTATAATAGAAACTCCTGGAATTCAGAGATGACTTCATTCTTGCCTTTGTCTCTCCTTAGGACAGTGCCTTAATAGAAAAGTTTGTTGATTGATTTTCAGATGAGGAAACTGAGGCCCAGAGCCAAGAAGTAATTTGATCAGCGCCATATATATCGTGAGTAGTAGAACACAGACACCAAATCTAGGACTCACACCCACAGCCACATACTTTTGCAGCCAGGATACCTTGTGAATTGTATCTGGTTGGGTCAGGGCTACTGACTGTGTGCTCAAAGGCAAGGAAGGTGAGTTAACTCTACATTTATGGTCATGCTTTGGGCCCATTCAGGAGATAGTTCTAATCTGGGTCTGATGCTGGACAGACAATACCAGACAGGTGTCGCCTCTGTGCTACTACATATTTGCCGGATCATTTTGGGTAAGTCTCTTCCTCTGGCTGGACCTCAGTTTACCCCCTCTGTAAGACTAGATTGAGGGCAGCTAGGTAGCGCTGTGATAAAGTGTTTGGCCTGGAGTTAGGGAGACTCCTCTTCCTGAGTTCAAATCCAGCCTCAGACACTTACTAGCAGTGTGACCCTGGACAAGTCACTCAACCCTGTTTGCCTCAGTTTCCTCATATGTCAAATGAGCTGGAGAAAGAAATGGCAAACCGCTCCAATATCTTTGCTAATAGAACCCCAAATGGGGTCATGAAGAGTTGGACACGACTGAATTACACAGCTAGTAAGCATCTGAGGCGGGATTTGAACTCAGGAGGATGAGTGACTCCAGGCGTGATACTCTATGCACTATGGTGCCACCTAGCTGCTCCAAGTTCTATAGCCAGCAGAATAGTTTAATGGAAAGAAAGCATGTTAAATTTGAAGGCAAACTGGATTCAAATCCTATCTCTGCTTGTTGCTGTCTGTGTGACCTTATGCAAGTCACTTAAGCACTGTGCCTTAGTTTCCTCACCTGTAAAATGAGAAGTTGGACTAGATAACTTCTAAGGTCCTGCCCATCTTTAGCATTCTACATCCTGAGTTTTCTCCAATTCTGACATCCTATTTTCTAAGTCTGCTAGAGGGTGAAGTGGATACAGACGTGGAGTCAGCAAATATAGCCTCAGATACTTATTAGGTATGACCCTGGGAAAGTCACTTACCTGCTATCTTCCTCAGTTTTCTCCACTGTAAAATGGGGATTAGAGTACCTACCTCCCAGGGTTGTTGTGAGGATCAAATGAGATAATCTGTGCAAAGTGCTTTGCTTGACACACAGTAGGTGCTTACTAAACGCTTGTTTCCTTCCTTCCTAAGTTCTCTTCCACGTTTGACATTCTATATTTGAAAGTCTTTAACGGTGCTAACATTATGGCTTTGCTGTGCCTCTAGGTACAGGAAACTCTCTGACTTTCTTCTATAGGAAAGTTTGTCTCTAGCACAAACCATAGGTGGAAGAAGGGGGTCAGATTCTGAAGATGAGATTATAATGCATAATACCTGGAGAGTAGGCTGGGGACGGGGATGGGGGTGGAGTTGAAGGGGTGAGCCAGGAGGGCAGATAGGGTTGCCAGAAACCTCAGAGCATCCTGTGAAATCTCACACCCACTATTCCCCCTGGACCTTTTTCCTCCCTCCTGGCTCTGCCTGGATTTAATCTGCATAATTTACTCAATTTAGAGGGGTGTTGGTAGCTGATGATCATGGGTCCGGAGAAAAAGGGGGGAGTGTTAGGAATAGGAAAAGGTGTGAAGGGGTGTCTAAAACTGGGGACCAGAATGTTAAGAAGAGGGGATGGCTGGGGGAGATAAGGAGTCTTGGAGAGGAGTCTGGACGAAAGTTGAAGATAAAACTTCTGCCCAGCACAGCAGGGGTTACCCAGTGACAGGGAGGGGAAAAGGGAGGGGGGGGTTTTCTAACTTAAAGATCTTAAGGCTGACTTGTGAGGGGCTGATCTGGAGGTGGGAGGAGGGAGCAGCTGTCCAAGGAGGAGACAGAGACAGGAGGCAGTGAGGAAATTCTGGCCACATCTGTCTGAGCCTTGGCTAGACGGCAGGCAAGGAGAAGAGACGGGAGACAAGCCAGTTCTCTGGCCAAGTTTGCTCCTATCCAGGGCCGCTCTGGAGACTCAGAACTTGGCATCTCAGCCCCTTGCACCAGGAGGGACAGATGCTGAGGGGCCCCAGCCACTGAAGACCAGATTGAGTCTATTCTCTCCAACTGAGCCTCAGAGACCTCAGCCCAAGCTGAAGGACCCAGAGTGCTGAGTGGGTGCCTCACCCACAGGCTGGAATTGCCCTCCTGTCTCCTTCCCTTCAGCTCCTCCTGCCCCGTGGGGATCCCAGCATGGAAGAAGGATCCGATTTTGACACCTACTATGCAGGAGAGAACCAGACGCTGGAGTGTGAGTACACGGACTGGAAGTCCTCGGGATCTCTCATCCCCGCCATCTACATCCTGGTCTTCCTCTTGGGCACCACGGGCAATGGCTTGGTGCTGTGGACCATCTTGCGGGGCAGCCGGGAGAAGCGCCGCTCAGCGGACACCTTCATTGCCAGCTTGGCGGTAGCTGACCTGACTTTTGTGGTCACGCTGCCTCTGTGGGCCACCTATGCCTACCTAGACTACAGCTGGCCCTTCGGTGCTTTCGCCTGCAAAGTCAGCAGCTACTTGATCTTTGTCAACATGTACGCCAGTGTTTTCTGCCTCACCGGCCTCAGCTTTGACCGCTACCTGGCTATTGTCCGGCCTGTGGCCAATGCCAGGCTGAGGCTGAGGGTCAGCGGTGTGGTGGCCACCGTGGGCCTGTGGATCTTGGCCGCTCTTCTCGCCATGCCCGCCATGGTCTTCCGCTCAGTCGGAGAACTAGAGAACAACACCAAGCTGGTGTGTTACATGGACTACTCCCTTGTGGCCGCTTCGGGGTCCGAGCTGGCCTGGGAGGTGGGGCTGGGTGTCTCTTCGACTGCGATGGGCTTTGTGATCCCCTTCACGGTCGTGCTAACCTGTTACTTCTTTATTGCCCGCACCATCGCGGGCCACTTCCGGAAGGAGCGCATCGAGGGCCTGCGCAAACGCAGGCGGCTGCTCAGCATCATCGTGGTGCTCGTGGTTACCTTTGCTCTCTGCTGGCTGCCCTATCACCTTGTGAAGACCCTCTACATGCTGGGCAGCCTTCTGCACTGGTCCTGTGACTTTGATCTCTTCCTCATGAACGTCTATCCCTACTGTACCTGCATTAGCTATGTCAACAGCTGTCTCAACCCCTTCCTCTACGCCTTCTTCGACCCCCGCTTTCGAGAGGCTTGCGCTGCCATGATGTGCTGTGGCCAGAGTGGGTGCTGGGGGGCTGCGCCGGGTGGGGGGGAGAAGTCGGCTAGCTACTCCTCAGGGCCTAGCCAGGGCCCTAGCCAGAACACGGGAAAGGGTGGGGAGCAGCCCCAGGAGAAATCCATCCCTTACAGTCAGGAGACCCTTGTGTCTGACCAAATCCTAGGATAAAAAGCATGAGCTGTTCCCCACCCCTAAGCCCAGCTCCCTGAACCCTGGGGAGAGTGACTAACTCGCCCTTCCTGCTGACTTTCCTCTTGGCAATCCTCCTCCCCCCAGTTCTTTTTCTTCTATTTTCCCTTCCTTTCATTTTTCTTCCTGGCCTCTGTCTTCCTCTTTTTCTCCCTTTCCTTACTCTTATCCTCCTGCTTCCCAACCCTAGGTGTTACCACAGGTAATAAGAGGCAGGCCAGAGGGTCGAACTTCGGTCTTGTGACTCCCAAACTAGGGCTTCTTACTTTTCTCTTCCTTTCTGCCCACCTCAGTTTCTACTCTCTGCTTTCTTATCCTTTCATATTTTCCTTCCAAAGTCTTTCGAGGGAACTGGGAATGGAGGAGCACAGAGGAATTGTAAAGAAAGATTCACTCCCCGCTCCCGGAGGTCACAGAAGCTTTGTCCTGTTGTCCTTTGGGGAGGGTTTGGAGGGAGAAGGGGCAGGGCCTGAGGAGAGAGAGAACCCGCCTTGCAGAGGAGGGGAGACAGAACAGGATCTGATGGCTCCTGGATCTTGGATGGTGATCTCAATGGCTAACTGGCTCAGCTCACTTGGGCAGGAGGTAGGGCCTCCTGCCCTGTAGCCCACCACTACGCCAGGCTGTCCTTGGAAATGTATTTCTCCTTTGATATTGGTCTGTCCTTCTTAATAATGGGGAAAGAAGGGGAAAGGAGGAGGATGCCTGGGACTGGGGAAACAGGACAGGATGTTGGTGGTAAAATGTACACTATCCCATTTGAGTTATAGGCAGGGGTCAGTAGGGAACAGGAGCATGACTGGGCGTGGCGCAGGATGTAAGATGATGGGAGGCAAGGGAATCTGGGGTTCCAGTCTGAGAGCTACTTTTCTTTCTGTCTCTAAATTCTTCCCTCTACAGACCTCCCTCCCTGACTGCATTTCCCTGGACATTTTGTAGATCCTATGTGTGTGTGTGTGTGGGGGGGGGGGGTGTGTGACTTGATCATTGTCATCGCTGAATGCCCCCCCTCCATGTTCCCTAATATTAACCTTGCTGACTTCCTTGAAGCTAAGGAAGTGGCATGTTATGGGAGATCTCACTTGCCCCTCTCTGGCACTGGGGGCTCTGGCGGCTGGTCCGTCACTGCGGAGAGAATAGTGTTAAATGAGAGTTCCCTTTAGGCTTTTAGGATCCTTTTCAGTCACTGACTCTGGAAACTGTCCTGGCTGCAGGGGGTGTCTGCAGATCTGTCCCTGCATGGGGCTGGTGCAATTTTCCTTCAGACTGCTCTATTCCCTTTCCCTTGACCAAAGTAGGGACATGCACTCCAGGCAGAGACAATGCTTCCCCAGACTCATCCTGCTCTTTCCCTAGAGTGGAAGGGAGCCACCCTCTTGCCCCTTGTTCCCAGGGGGAGCAGCTGATTTTAGAGGCCATGCCTGGAAGTGTGAGAGACATTCAAGTTTCAGCTCATGGGAGGATGTTGGAATGGTTTTCTTGGCTTCTCCTGTCTCCGGGGTGTTTATGGAGTGGGGTGTGGACCTATGACAGGACAGGATGGTACTGTTCATGTACCTCATGAGTCCTAGAGAAAGCAATACTTGTTAACACCTTTTGGGGGTGGGGAACAACTGGGAGTGTTGGCCCCAGAGAACTCTGGGAATCAAGACCCAGGTATAAGAACTCCCTCTTGGGCAAAGATACAGAAGCAAGAAAAGCCCAGCTCAGTCTCCATGACCATGTTGGCCACCTCTGGGAGGTGGCAAAGGCCAAAGAACTGAGGGTGGGAGAGAAGGGAAAAGGGTTCCTCGGAACCAGGGAGTAGACTCAGACTCAACTGCCTTCTCCTACTCCAGACTCTGCATTTGGTTTGCTTTCTGCAGGCACCTGTGCCCAGCCTGCTGATGTCCCCAAACCAACCACTCCAAGAGCCAGGGTTTGCCCCTCCTGGCCTGGGAAGGGAAGGCAATTTCACCCTAAAGTCCTGCTTCTTGGACTGAAGTGATGCCCAGGATTCATTTGAAGACACTGGGGAAGCTTCTGTGGACTGAATTCTCATACCTGTTAGCAGTCACACTGTCAGCACCTGAGAGGAGAGGCTCCTGGAGCTTCCCTTCTCCCCATCAGAAGTAGTTGTCGTTTTCCTATTTAGTTTTGTCATTGTGATTAATAAAGTACATCTGTTTTGAGTGTGTGTCTAGTAGCCAAAGTATTCCATCTTGCACAGGGTGCTGGGATACGGAAGAGAAAGCAAAACAGCTAGACCTTGGGTGCAAAGTACAGTGGAGGAGGGAAGAGGGAAAGAGAAAAAAGGAGAGGGAGAGAAGCAGAGAGGCAAGAAGCACAGTGAAGGGGAAAGGAAAAGGGAGAGGGAGCAAAGTGAGGGGGAGAGGGAGCAGGAGAAAAGGGGACAGGGATAGGGAAGAAAGGTGAGGGGGAGAAAGGGGAGATATAGAAAGCAGGGGAAGAGAAGCAGGGCAAGGGGAGAGGGGGATGGAGGAAGCAGAGTAAGGGGGAGAGATGGAAAGAAGAAAGGAGAGGCAGATAGGGAAACAGGGTAAGGGGAAGAAAGGGATAAGAAAATAGAGAAGGAAAGAAGGGAGATATGGGGAGAGGGATAGAGGAAGAAAGAAAAAAGGGGAGGGGAAGGGGGGAAGCAAATTGGAAGCATGGGAGAGGAAAAGAAGGAAGAGGGAGAGAAAAAGAGAAGGGAAAGTGAGAGAGAGGGAGAGGGAAAGAGGAGAAAGAAATAGAGGGAGAAAGAGATGGAAAAAGAGACTGAGAAAAAGGATAGGAAGCAGAGAGGACAAGATGTGAGGAGAGAGATGATGGAGGAATAAGAAAAAAGGAGAAAGGAAGAGAGGGAAAATAAGAAAGGAATGAGGAAAGAAAGATAGGAAAAGGGAGAGGGAGAAAAGGGAAAGAGAAGAAGCAAGAGAAAGTGAGAAGAGGGAGATAGAGGAAAAGAAAGAAAGAGACAGAGGAGAGTGGAAGACAAAGGGAAGGGTACTGGTGAGAGGGATCTTGAAGAAAACGGGAAGAAAGTGAAGAGAAATAAGTGGGAAATGGAGGAATGAAGAACAAGAAGGATGGAGGGAAAGCAAAGAAGAGAGGGGAGTTCAGGGACTGATAGGAAAGAAGAGAAGGAAGGAGGGGGAGAAGAGCTAGAGTTGAGGGCAAAGAAGAGGCAAAGCCAACTTCTATGGGCAGAAGTCTACTACGGTTGGGGCACCTGGGCTGGGGTTGGGGGAAGATGCTGGGCAGGGGGTTTGCGGGTGGGAAGAAGTGGAGAACCCCAAAACAGCTTCACGCACATCTTAAGAGAACGGGGGACGGTGCCGGGGAAAACAACAGCTGTATCTGATTAACCCTATTTCTTTTCGTGATAAAGAGGGGAAGGCCAGGATGGAATCCCAGATTTCCTGCCTACCTGCCAGGATACAATTTCTCTCACCCTGTACTGGCACTGGAGAGCTCTTTGGGCATGCAGTGGTAAGGAATAGTGACAGAGAATTTCAAGATATTTGGGGAATCAGTCATGGTGGACAGGGAAAGATCATGAGCAGCTAGGCTGAGGGTTGAGGGATAAAGAGGAAGGAGGGAGGAGACAAGTGGTGGAAAGAGCCTAGAAGCAGAAGAAACCACCTGGATAGCTGAAACAACCACAGGTGGGGAAGGGAAAAAAAGAAGAAAAAGAAGAGGAGGGAGGGGAAGGGGGGAAGGGGAAAGGGGGAAGGGGAGGGAGAAAGAAAGGAAGGAAAGTTTGTACTGTGTGGGGGGTTGTAAGGTACATGAAGACTGGAAAGGTGGGCATTGACCAGGTTGTTACGGGCATTAAATGCCAAAGAGAAGACTTCAGATTTGATCCTGGAGGTAATAGGGAGCCCCTAGAGATTATTGAGTGGGAGGGTGACGCCTTCAGACCTGTACTTAAGAGGGATCACTTTGGCAGCTGAGTGGAGGATGGACTGGAGTGGGGAGTATGCACTGTCTCCACAAATGCCTTCGAAAACACCAACAAACAATAAAAAGCAGATGTTCAATGGGACAAGAAAACTTGATCAGGACATTAAATTGGCACCCTGTCGGAAAAGCGACAAACTCACCCCTTACACTGCCTCTGATGCTTACTACCTTGTGTTGCCTCGATAGTTACCTCACCCCTCTGTGTCTCAGTTTCCCCATCTGTAAAATGTGTGTGTGTGTGTTAACAAACTAGTAGGGATGGGGAATCTGCAGACTTGAGGCCACATGTGGCCCTGTAGGTCATCAAGCATGGCCCTTTGACTGAATCCAAGTTCGGATTCAGTTAAAGGGCCACACTTGACGATGTAGAGGCCACATGTGATCTTGGAGGCTGCAGGTTCTCCACCCCTGATAGCCTCCGATGATGCTTACTAGCTATGTGACTTTGGGCAACTTCTTCAATTTTCCTTGATTTCCCCATCTGTAAAATGTGGATCATAACAGTACCTACCTCCCTGTCAGGAATGGCCTTCTTCATCACTAATCCTTTGCAATAGCGACTGCTCACTTAGTTGATCAGAGTTCTGAAGTTTTTCAAAGCTGCTTATTTTTATAATGTTAATGCAAAAAGTGGTTCTCCTGGTTCTGTTCACTTCATTCTGTGTCACTTGATGCCAGTTTTCTCCGAGTTTCTCTGAAACTTTCCCTTTCATCATTTCTTAAAGCACAGTGGTATTCTGTTACATTTATATACCATATCTTGTTCAGCCATGCCCCAATTGATGGACACTCCCTTACTTTCCAGTTCTTTGTCACCACTATAAATATTTTTGTACGTGAACCCTTTTCCTCTTTCTTTGAAATCTTTAGCGTAGAGGCCTAATAGTGTTATCACTGGGTCAAAGGGTATTCGGTTTAAAAATTTTTGGGCGTAGTTCCAAACTGTTTTCCAGATCAGCAGAACCAGCTCATAACTCCACTGACATAATGCCCCTGTTTTCCCACAGCCCCTCCAGCATTTTTCATTTTCTTTTTTTTGAACTTTGTTAGTGTGAGGGGTACGAGGTCAAAACTCAGAATTGTTTTAATTTGCATTTCTCTAATTATTAGTTGGAACAGTTCTTTTTTTTTCTTTCATGATTTCTTCCTTTGAAAACTGCCTGTTCATATCCTTTGACCATTTATTAATTGGGGAATGACTCTTATTCTTAGAAATTTGAACCAATTCTTTATATATCTTCTAATTGACACTGTTATCAGAGAAACTTGCTGTGAGGCTTTGGGCTTTTAAAGATTTTATTTAAGAATTTCCCTTCGAATCTTAGCTATGTTGGTTTTGTTTTGCATACACTTTAAATTTTAAATTTTAGCCAAAGTTCTCTATTTTAGCTTCTGTAATCTTCTCTTTCTGTTGTTTGGTCATGAACTTTCCCCCTGTTCATATATAGAAAAGGCAATATATTCTTTGCTCCTCAGAGTTTTTTATAATAACCTTTTATATCTAAGTCACGAATTCATTTACAACTTATCTTGGTAGTATAGTGTGAGGGGCTGGTTTGACCCAATTTCTGCTGGACTGCTTTCTAGTTTTCCCTGAAGCTTATTTTGTCAAATAGTGAGTTGTTAAGTCGGTAATTAGGGTCTTTATTGTCAAACATAAAGCTACTAGGTTTGTTTGCTCCTATATGGGTTGTGGATCGAATCTGTTTCACTGATTGGTTTATTTTTAAACTAGTCCCAAATCATTTTTGATGGTTACAGTTTGTAGTACGGATTGAGATGTGGTACTTTTATGTATGTATTATGAATTTACTTATCAGCGTACATGTTGTATACCCCCAAGACGATGAAGATAGGGGCTGTTTCATTTCTGCCTTTCTATCCCCATGGTCTTCAGCACAATTCTCAGATCATAAAAGGCACCTAATAAATGCTTGTTGAGTTGAAATCGATTAATAAGCATTTATTAAACACCTAGTATGTGTCAGGCACTATGCTAAGTGCTGAGGATAAAAAAAAGATGAATGACAGTCCCTACCTTCAAGGAGCTCACAGTCTAAAGGGGGAGACAATATGCAAACAACTACGTACAAATTAGCTATTATACTGGATAAATAGAAAAAATTACCCACAGAGGGAAGGCACTAGAAATAAAAGGGCTTGGGAAAGACTTCCTGTAGAAGGTGGGGTTTTAGTTGGAACTTGAAGGGAGTTGGAGAAGCCAGGAGGTAGAGATGAAGAGCAAGATCGTTCTAGGCATGAGGGAAAGCCCAGTGATGGAACGTCTTGTTCAAGGAATAGCAAGGAAGTCAGTGTCCTGGATGGAAGAATGTGTGTGTGTGTGTGTGTGTGTGTGTGTGTGTGTGTGCGTGTGTGTGTCGATGAAGAAGGATTTTGAGCACCAAATAGAAGATTTTTTATTTAATCTTGGAGTTGACAGGGAGCTACAGCAGTTTATTGAGTAGAGGGGCGACAGAGTCCAACCTGCCCTCCAAGGAAAATCACTTGATTGTTGAATGGAGGATGGATTGGAGTAGGGAGAGTCTTGAGGCAGGCTGACTCATCAGCAGCTATTGTAGTCGTCCCAGCGGAAGGTCATGAGGGTCTGTGCTAGGGTGGTGGCGGTATCAGAGGAGAGAAATATTGATTGAGTGCTGTGTGCAAGGCAATGTAGAAGAGATAAAGTGGTGTGAGTTGATCTTTGGAGTCATGAAACTCCTAACTGTTGTCACTGATTATGAGGGCTGAAAGTGCTGTTATGACTTTGAGTCTTTGTGTATACGGTTTTTCTTTTTCTTTTTCTTTTCCAGCCAGAGACAAGGTTTATTAAAGATCTGCCATATTGGCCAGACTCTTAAGGAATCTGAACATTTGTGGTCTATTGGCTAGGTTCTTAAGGAATCTGAGCACTTAATGGAGACAAGATGGACCTTACATACAGAAAGACTGTGGGAAGGATCTAAGAAGGATCTTGACGGCATACGGTTTTTCTTTCCAATAATTACAACTCCTCCACACTTGAGTTAGACAGTTATTGTTTTTTTTAAACATTTTTATTGATATTTTTTGTCAGCATTACCTTTATTTCCAAATATGTCCTTCTCCTTCCCCTCCCCAGAGAAATATATCTTGTAATAAAGATAGAAAGAAAAAAAAAGAAAAAAGAAAGGAAAAAAGAAAGAAGGAATGCTGCTCAGCAAAACTAATCAACATCTGCTAAGTCTGAAAGTACGTATATATCCTAAACTCGCCACTTCTGCAAAGGAGAGACAAGCATTTTTCTTCTTTTCTACCTTGATCATTATAATTACCTAGAATTTTTCCTTCCTTCCTTCCTCCCTTCCTTCCTTCCTTCCTTCCTTCCTTCCTTCCTTCCTTCCTTCCTTCCTTCCTTCCTTCCTTCCTTCCTTCCTTCCTTCCACCATTCAGACCTGCTTAGGAGCAGAAGTCCATGTCAATGTATCACCTTGTTGGGAGCAGCTAGGTGGTAGAATGGATAGAACTGGACTTGGGGTCAGAAAGATCTGAATTCAAATTCTGCCTCAGACGTTTATTACCTTTGTGACCCTGGGCAAGTCACTTAACTGGTCTCAGCCTCAGTTGCTTCATCTGAGGAATGGGGATAATAAGAACATCTACTTCTCAGGGTTGTTGTGAAGATCAAATTAGATGACATGTAAAGTGCTTCGCAAACCTTAAAGTCATATGTAAATGCTCACTATATTTAAAGGTCTTTGGTGCTGCCTAGTACAGTTTTATGGTCTGGCCTGAGATGTTTCCTGGGAATCATAGTAGAATTTAGAGTTGGAAAGAACTGAAGTTCTACCACTCTCATTTTACAGCTGAGATTCAGAAAGGAAAAGTACTCTGCCCAAGGTCACATGGCTAGGAAGTTGCTCAGTGGTTTCAGTCATGTCTGGGTTTTCTTGGCAAAGATACTGCAGTAGGTTGCCATTTCCTTCCCCAGCTCATTTGACAGATGAGGAAACTGAGGCTAATGAGGTTAAGTCACTTGCCCAGGGTCGCACAGCTGTCTAAAGCCAGTTTTGAGCTCAGGAAGATGACTGTGCTCTGTGCACTATGGCGCCACCTAGCTGCTGCTGGCTGGGCAGCAACAAAGCCAGGACTCCAGATCAGCTCCTTTTCCTGCTGCCGAACAGCCAATTAATCGCAGGCACTAATCCAAATAGAGTCCCATCTTTGAACATTTGTTTTCTCTGTTGTAAGTGATTCCATGACAGCAAAAACATGGCAATTTACTAAAAAAAAATACAATAGACTGGGAGATAGTCTGGAAGGAACCTTCCTAGTCAGTGGCGTGGAGGTATGGTACAGAGGAGAGAGAATGAACTCTCACTCAAAGGATCTAAGCTCAAAGCCTGCCTTTGATATTTGCTAGCTGTATGAATGTACTTACCTTCCTTGGGCCTCAGTTTCCTGCTTTGTAAAATGAAGCGATACAAATAGAGCGACTCTAAGCTTCCATTTATCCTCAAGTCCATTTTTCAGAGGAGAAAACTGGGACTGGAAAATCTGATGAAACTGACCCAAGGTCATGCATGTAGCAAGTTGCAGAATCAGGATTCGAACCCAGGTTCCCAAACCCCAAAGCCAAGACTTTTCTTCATCACACTTTCTCCGCTCTTCTGCCTGACTTTTATATGTATGAAAGAGCTACTCAGGGAGAATTTCTCTTCTTGACTTCAAGAATGTCCGGATTGGGTTCCTGGTACGGTTTGAGAACATCTTGTTTTCTTTTTTTCTGGCGATATCAATAATAATGATGATGATAATAACAATAACCAACATCTACATAACAGTTTAAAGCTTGCAAAGCACTTCTTATTTGAGCCTCACAACAATTCCGCAAGGTAGGTACCTACTGCGTATATTTTGTCCGTATTTACGCATGGACACGATTGTCTCTCCCAGTCCTGTCTCTGTACTCCTGATCGACTAGCCAATCATTCCATCAAATGGCATTTATTAAATGCTTGCCATGTGCCAAGCATTCTACCATCCCTTCTTTAAGTAAGGCACTTTTCTAATGGGAGAAGATAATGCATTAACATAAGCTGAAATCGGGGAAGAGCAAAGGTACCCGGCACAAGAACATGGTAGAGAAGTCGCAAATGCAGCCTGGAGAGGAATGAGACGTGGCTGGCCTGGGCGCCCTTCTTGGATGGAGCTTCTGTGATAAACCATCTAATTGTCTGGAAAGTTTTTGTTGGTCCTTTGTTCTCAAAGAGGACCAATGACGTCGGGAGGGTGATGTCTTCGCTTGGAAGTGAACTGGATTTAAGTGAGGCCAGCTGTGCAGAATCATCAGCCCCACTCTCTCCTCCAGAGTCATTGGGGTCCATTTGGAAAGGCCACAGGGGCAGAGAATATGTGAATTTCAGGATGAAGAGCTAGGTCATGGTAGGGAAAGTTCAGAGGGCAGCCTTGACAGAAAGGACTAATTTCAGGTGAGGAAACTGAGGCTCAGAAAGGGTCACACAGCTGATTGAGTATAAGAGGTGGGAAGGAGTCTTCATGTAGCACTCTTGATGAGAGAAAAGGGGTCTGGACCCCACTTCTCTAGGCTTGGGCTGAGTCCTGTTGGCAGGAGCATTACCCTGGGGTGTAGCAAAGATGATCCTTAAAAATCTGGGTCTGGTGCTAGTTTCTCCAGATGCTGTACAGCGCAGAAAACAACATCTGAATTATTGGTCTTAGGAAACTCCCCAGACACAGGCGGGGATTGATTTGGTTCTGGGACAGGGTCAGGGGCCAGGTCTGGGATCCCCCTATTTTATATCAACGATCCAGCTGGCTCCTGCTGCGCTGTGGGGGAAGGGTTGGCAGGCAGTCAGCGTACATGTAGGGTAATGTTGAAATGCTGGACTAATAATGAGCTATTTTTATGTTTGGGAAAAGAAAAACAGAAAATGCTTTCAAAAGACAACTAAAGATAGAATAGGCTGGCTGGAAAAGGCCAACATTTCCTCGTTATCTCCATGTCATCAGTGCTGGCAGCCCAACGTGGTGGAAGTCGATTCATAGACTCTCGGAGCTCAAAGGGACGTTAGACTACAGAGCAGCAGAACTGGGAAAGGCTTCAGAACACAGAGCTCTAGACCTTGGAAGGGCCTTAGACAGTCTGGTACCCCTGGGTAGTACCACCGGGTAGTACCCTGGTACCCTAAAGCATATTGGCTCCAGGGTCAGAAGGCTTGGGTTCATTTCTTACCTGTGATGCTTACAGGTCACAGAACATTCCTGGGCCTCAGTTTCCTCATCTGTAAAATGAGAAGTATTGAATTAGATGGCCACTGAGGTACTATAAAAAAGCTCCTTTTAACTATTATCCCATAGGCCAGAGATTCTTGAACTTTGCCCATGTCTCTCGAAGCCTGTTCAGAATAATTCATAAAATAAAATACATAAGATTACAAAGGAAGCAAACTATATAAAATACTATTTTAACATATATATTTAAACTATTATGTATTTTTATATATAAAAACAAATTCATAAACCCCAGATTGATAACCATTGCTATAGATTTGCAAATGCTGGGACAGACCTCAGGACATGAAGTGTCAGGGCATGCAAAGCCCTTTGTAGACTGACTAGTCTAAACCACTCATTTTATAGTGGAAGAAACTGGGGTCCAGAAAAGGGAAGTGAAGTACTCAAGGTCACACAGTGTGATAGAGGCAAAGCCAGGGCTAGAAGCCATTATATCATCTCACGTGGCTGACTTTTTTGGGAATACTTCAGGATTACATGATTCCTTTCATCTGAGAACACTCTTTTCACCCTTTTGTAGATGGTCCTCAGCAGCAGCTGTGGCAGAAAAAATATTCCTTCAAGCGGTGAGGCTCTCCACCCTTAATCAGGCTGATTCTTGGATGACAGAAATAGGCATTCACAGGGGCCCATCCTTGAAATCCTTCCTGACAGTGCCTAGCTGAGCTTGAACACTACAGGATAATAGGATAGGGATACGGTCTAACCTGCACTTTAGGAAAATCATTCTGGCAGCCAAGTGGAAAATGGATCAGAGTGGGGAGAGGCTTGGGGTAGGAAGACCAGTTAGGAGTTATCAGCCAGTCTCTTTACATCATGATAATTAGAGAGGGCTGTAAGTGGAAGCTGATCAATATAAAAAAATTAATTCAATTTAAGAAACATTTTTTGAAGTTTCTATGATGTGTAGTGCTCTATGACAAGTATAGGTCCCATTTATACTGGAAATCTCTCTTCCATCAATCTTATGAGAGCCTTGGTTCCTATAGATGGACAGTTCCTCCTCCAAACAGATAGAAGAGTCATAGACCTGGGTTATGCAGGAATCTCCATGTTTCCTCTTGAGCTTTATGCCTGTGATTTGGGAATCTGCCATCAGGTGGACAGTGATGCCTGGCCTACAGCCTCATGGTCTGAATATACAGGCTGGCTTTTGTTGTTTTAAACTAATGACCAGATCAAAATATGATCTCCTATTTAGCCGCATTTTCTGTTTTAAAAAATGTTCAGAAAGAGCGTACCATGGTTTTTAAAGTTATAAACTATGTCCCTTTCCCTTTTGACTTTTTTCCCAGAGACACAATTCCATTCAGGTCAGTGCAATGTAATACAATGAAATGTAATTTAAAGAGCATCTATTAAGTGCCTACTAAGTGCCAGGTCCTATGCTAGTCTTTGGGGATACAAAACCAAATCAAAAACATAATATTGCTGTTACTGTATACAGTGTTCTCTTGGTTCTGCTCATTCTGCTCTTCATTATTTCGTGCGAGTCTTTCCATACTTTTCTAAGATCATTGAGCTCATTGCTTTTTATAGCACAGTAGTGTTCTACCCAAGTTAACTATAAAGGACATGTGAAGAAAGATGCTATCCGCATCCAGAGAAAGAACTGATAAATAGAAATAGGTATAGACTAAATTTACGTATATATGTATGTGTGTGCATATACACATACATACATGTACACATATACACACATATTCATATATACACACATGCACACACATACCCATTTGCGTCTAATAGTAGCCATCTCTAGGGTAGGGGAGAGGGAAGAAAAAAAGGAAAAAAAAGAAATGTACATGATAACTTTATTATATATTTAAAAGGAATAGCAAGTTGCACATAATAGATTTGCAGTTTCATGTGCAATCATCTTTTTTATTATTCTATGCTCTGGAAATGCTTGTTTTATTCCATAAATTAAAAATAACATAAATTTAAAAAAAAGAGAAAAAAAACATTCCCTGCTTTTAAGGTGCTTATATTTACTGGTTCTCCTTCTATTCTAGCTGGGGCTCCAAAAGGGTTGGATTTGTACCTTTGGAAGCGGGAGGTGATGAGGTCTCCTGTTTTTAAAAGGACCCCAACTCCACTGAGTCACGTAATATCAGAGTTGGAAGGGACCTCATAAATCATCTAGTCCAATTCAGACCTGAACATATATCCTCTCTACGATGTACGTTAAACCTTTGTTTGAAGACATGCATTGAGGAGGAGCACAGTGCCTCTTGAGAGGCCCATTTCACTTTGGGAAATGTTAGGAATGTTAGGAAGCTTTTCCTGCCATCAAGTCAAAATCTTCCTTTGCATTTTCCACCCATTGTTTCTTGTTTTGCCCTCTGGGGCCAAGCAGAACAGGTTGGATTGCTCTTTCACTTGAAAGAGTTTTAAAAACTTGAAAACACCCCTTGTGCCGACCCCCCCCCAATCTTCCCCTCTTTAGTAAAATCCCCACTTCCTTCAACTGGTTCTCCCATGGAATGAACTCAAGGCCCTTTCTCATGCTGGGTTCCCTCTTCCACTCTGCCTCTTTATGTCTAGAATTGACCATTACATACCAGAGGGAAAACTGGGCAGGGTGCAGGGGTGCCATAATCTTTCTAGTCCTGGGCACTGTGTCTCTCTAAATTCCACCTATGATTGTGCCAGCTTTCTTGGCTCCAGCACCACACTATTAACACAAATTGAGCTTGTAACCCCTTGACATGTTTATACTAATTCTATAATATGACCACATCTCCCCCATCTTAGAATTGTGAAATTGATCTTTGGGAGCCCCAACATGACTTTATTGTTATTAAATTTCATCTTACTAACTTTTGCCCAATGTTATAGTGCCAGGAGTGGGGAACCTTTGGCCTCGAGGCCACGTGGGCCCTCTAGGTCCTCCAGTGTGACCTTTTGATGGAATCCAAACTTCACCGAACAAATCTCCTTAATAAAAGAATTTGTTCTGGAAAACCTGGACTCAGTCAAAAGGCTGCACCCAAGGACCTAGAGCGCCACATATGGCCTTGAGGCTGCAGGTTCCCCACACGTGTAGCCTGTCATGGCTTTTGTGAATCCTGACCCTGACATCCAACATATTATCTATGCTTCCTCACTTCATGAACTTTACTAACTTAATAAAGCATTTCATCTATGCTTTCATCCAAGACATGGATAACAATGTTTAAAAATCCAGGGCTTAGCACAGGCCCCTGGCCATTCCTCTGTAGACTGCTTTTCAGTTGGATAATATCAGATTAATAACTGTTTTTTTTTGGGTTTTCCATTCAACCAAGGTTGAATCAATATCACATCACTTACTGCTTTCCATCCCACATCTCTCCATCTTTTCTGCAAGAATAGAATGAGAGATTTAGTGTGATGTAGAATGGAGAACAAGATCATAGGATCATTGACAGAGAAATGGAAGGGAACTCAGGCTAACTAGTCCAATCTCCTCATTTTACAGATGAGGAAATTGAGGCAAAGAGAGGTTAAGTGACTTGCTTATTATCATCCTGGGGATTGAATCCTAGGTCATCTGACTCTAAACACAACATTCTCTCTACTTGACCGTCCTGTTGCTGGACAAGTGTGGCCTCTTAACTATGCCGGGAAGCATCGGAATCACGGAACCTCAGCTTTAGAAAGGACCTCAAGAGCCATCATTGAAACATTACCTGGATAGTAATCTCTTCTACAATATTCCTGGTCATCCAATCTCTGTTTGATATTTTCCAGTGCTGGAGAACTCACTACATACCAAAGCAACCCATTTCACTTTTGAACAGCTCTCATCATTAGGAAGGGGTAGCGAGGTGGTGTAATGGATTGAGCCCTGAGCCCAGAGTCAGGAAAACTCATCTTCCTGACTTTGAATCTGGCCTCAGACACTTACTAGCTATGTGACTCTGAGCAAGTTACTTCACCCTGTTTGCCTCAGTTTCCTTATCTGTAAAATGATCTGGAGAAGGAAATGACAACCCACTCCAGCATTTTTTGCCAAGAAAATCCCAAATGGGATCACTTGAATAAAGTGGAATTTGAGCAGAGACATTTGAGCAGAAGGAAGGCAGGGAAAACTGAGAGTTCCAGGTGAGAGGGAGAGCAGTACAGGTGTGAGGGATAGCCAAGGCAATCAGCTGTAATAGTCTATACTTTCAGGTGCCCTTCATCTCCAATGTTTTCTATTCTAAGATGGCTCTCAGCTCTAACATTTTAGGATCAAAGTCCCCTTCCAAGTCTGACATTCAATATCCTAAGGTCCTTCCAGTCCTGGCAGTGTCTGGCTGTGAGTCTAACATCTTTTTTTCCGGGGGAGGGTGAGGAGCCACAGACCATAGGATCATTGATTTAGGATGGAAAGGGACCCTGGAGGGTCAGGTTCCCTCATTTTTATAAAAGAACAGTTTCTTCTTTGGGAAGGGAAGTGACTTATTCAGTGTCACACAAATAGTGGAGCTGAGATTTAAACCCTGATACTCTGCCTCCAAAGTGTTTTCAACACTTCACCTCACTACCTCTATGAGGCTGACTTCCTACCATCACCTTGAGCAAAGCACAAACTTCCGTACTGGGGAAGGGCCCAGACTACTACTCTGATGCTGATTGTGCCCCTAAAAGGTTTTATGAAATCTTTAGCAAGGCCAGAAATACATACTGGCCCCAAACCCAACCTTTCCATAAAGGGGCAAAATGCTGAGGAGGCTTTATTTGTGGCTTCCCTGGGGGGGAAGCCAGCTCAGAAAAAGGGCCAGGGCAGGAAGCGGATGCAGTGGAATTTTGCCAGGCAGTTTGTGACCTGTGACCCTTCTATCTGGCCATCAGAAACTTCTATTTCCCCTGAAGAGGGAAGGTGGTGAGGAGGAGGGAGAAAGCATAGGAATGGAGGGTGAAGGTTGCAGCTAACACTTTCTGGGGGGGAAAATGGGTCAGTAGTATCCTAAGGGGAATGAGGAGAAACTTCTAAGATAGTCAAGAAACATTTATTAAGTGCCTACTATGTGCCAGGCACTGGGACATGGCTAAGGATTAGTCTGAGCACTTCAATCTAGGTGGAAGGAGCCTTCAAGATCACTTAGTCTGAACTCTCATTTTACAGATGAGGAAACTGAGGCCCAGAGAATAGAAGTGACTTGCTTAAAGTCATACAGGTAGTTGTGTCAGGGCTGGAATTAGAACCTAAGTCTTCTGACTTTGAATCGTCTGTTCTTTTCACTACTCTGTTCTGTCTCCTTATATGCCTTCCTCTTGGTTTCATCAGATGTTTACTTTATGTTAGTTTTGCCTCTTCCAGATTGTAAGCTGAGGGCTCTCATTAAGGTCTTTCCCATTTCTTGGTCAGACCACTCTTAACGATCATATTCTGTCAGGGGTGCCATCTTTTAGGGAAAACATTGACAAGAGCCCCCACTAAAGTCTTCCTATTTTGTCTCATCATGGTGGCCGTTGTGGTGTAGTGGATAGCGTTGGATTTAGAGTCAGGAAGACCTATGTTTGAATCCTGCCTCACATACTTAATAGCTGTGTGACTTTCAAGTAACTTACCCTTGCTAAGCTTCAGTTCTGACCTCTGTAAAATGGGTATAATTGTATCTACTTCACATGGCTGTTGGAAGAACCAAATGAAAATGAACATAAAGTGCTTTGCAAACCTGAAAGCACTGTGGAAATATGACTTATTATTATTCTCCAATGCTAAGCCAGATGAGTGCAATCTATCTCAGATTCTGATAAGCCAGAAAGACTCGGAGATGGGTCTAGTGATAGATTGTCAAGGGCCAGCATGGTGCAGGGTGAAGAATGCTGGATCTGGTATTAGGGTACCTGGGTTTGAGTTTCACCTCTGCCACTCCCTACCTATAAGACCTTGGACAAATTGCTTAATCTTTTAGGACTTCGGTTTATGCATCTATAAAATTGGAGAGGAGGTAACTGAGTGATTTCTAAATTTCTTTCCATTTCTAGATTTATGGCCAGGCTTGATAAGTTTGAGAAACTCTGTGTGTATGTTGTGTGTGTATGTGTTGTGTTGTATTGTGTGTGTGTGTATGTATGTGTGTGTGTGTATGTGTGTCTGTGTTTGGCGGGGATATGGAAATTATCTTCTTGGCTTCAGCAATTCTCAAAGACTGGCAAGTCATAGAGGGGTGGAGATTCATGTCTATAAGATGAAAGACTCATCCGAAGTATATTACAGAGACCTGAAATATTGACATGCTGGAACACATCCGAAGGAGTTGAGAGGCAGCATGATGGAGCGGCCAAGTGCTGGACTTGGAATAAGGAAGAGCTGGATTGAAATCCTACCTTAGACACTTACTAGCTGTGTGACCCTGGGTTAGTCACTCAAACTCTGAGTCTCTCTTTCTTACTCTATAAAATTGGAGGGAGCAGAGAGACTCATTTGACTTCTAAGATCCCATTCAATTCATAATTTTTGATTCTATAATATGTCCAAGATGGGGAGATAACTAGAGTTCATGACTGCATGAGAATCATTTGGAGGAACTATTATGGGCTTGTGAGTTTTTAGAACACCCTTAGTAAGAAAACATCTGTCCTCACTTGTTTGAAGATCTGTAACACGGGACCAGGGTTAGTCTTGTTCTGTTTGAATCTGGAGGCCAAACAAGGAACAATTGGGGGAAGTTGCTGAGAAACAGATTTCAGTTTAATTTAAGAGAAGACTTCCTAGCAAGCCGAGTTGTCCCCAAGTGTAGTCAGATATCTGAGGCAGCAGTGAATCATCTGTTACTGTAGCTCTTCAAGTAAAACTGGATGGCTCCTTGTTAATTCACTAAATTAAATGAAAATTATTAAGCATCTTTTTTGTTCTAGGCACTGTGGGAAGCTCTGGGGAAATAAGGACAAAAAGAAAGCCATATGCCAAGGGGATGTCGAGGAGGATTCCTGCTTAAGTAGATGTTGGTTTCTGAGTCTCCTTCCCACTCTGAGATTCTGTGATTCTGACCATGCCTAATACAGGCTACGAGAGGCTAGAGGTACCTTGAAGCAGAATAATAATTCTTATGTGGTGGGATTCTAGTGAAGTTCCCCCCCGCCCAATATAGAGAGGCATTGAAGTATAGAAAGAACACTGTACTTGGAGTGAGGATGCCAGTGTTTGGTTTCTGCCTCTGATTCTTCCTCACTGTGTGATTATAGGCAAGTCACAAGCTCTTTGAACCTCAGTTTGCCCATCTCTTAAATGGAAAAAGTGCTTGGACTACCTACCTTTCAGGATTGTTGGGAGGATCAGATGAAATAATATATGAAGAGCACTTTTCAAACTTTAAGTTGATAAAGCAAAATGACAAGCATTTGTTAAGTGCCTACTGGTGCTAGGCACTGGGTATATAGCTATATCTATATCTAAATGCATGTATATGTATATGAATAGGTATATGTATATGGGGGTGTCCCAAAAGTCTTAATGCAATTTTAAGCTCTAATAGGTAGCTACTAAAACTTCACTAAGACTTCTGGGATACCCCTTATAAAGACAAATGGTGGAACAGCCCCTGTCCTCATCAAGGTGCTATGGGGAGAAATCAGATATGCAAAGAAAGGAAATAAGAAGAAATAAAAAGTGATTTCTGGGGTGGGGTGGCATTAACAATATGTGGGAGATAACACTTTAACTGGCCTTTGAAGGGAGTCAGGGATTCTAAGAAGTGGTAATGAAGTGGAAACTACATGCTAGACATGAGGGAGTCTGGGCAAAGACACAGAGATGGGGAGATGGAATGTTAAGAATGCTCTAACTACTCTTCCTCACAAATTGTGACTGGTTCATTTCTTTTTTTGATCATGTATGTTCTTAAGTATATCTTTTATGCCATTTCCCGTATGTTATAAGTCATCATTGGTGATATATTTCAGTCTCCTTATGCCAATCTCACATCCCACCATCTTTGAGATCATCCACAACTTTTCTTCTCTTGAAATTGTGGTGTTCCATGATCCACAGTCAGAAGATGTCATCAGAAGAGTACTGGGGTCAAAACGATAAGATTTGATGGCGGAGGGGCAGCTTGGGATTATTTAGAGGGTCATATAGTTTCCAAAAGGTGGTCCAGATTAATCTGTTTCTCTTTTGCAACTTGAGCCCAGCTCAGGGCTTTGTCCTACATCCTTTTCTGTTCTTCCTCTAAACTATTTTGCTTGGTGACGTCATTAGCTCCTATTCAGTTATTATCTTGGTGCTCATATCTACTTGTTATGCCCTATCCTCTCTCCTCATCTCCAGACTCTCATCTCCAAAATGCCTCTTGCACATTTTGAATTGGTTACTCTGCAGACATCTATCCCAAACTGAGCTCATTACCTTTCCCTCAAACCCTTCTGCCTTTTAAACTTCCTATGTTGAGCTCCCAGTTATCCAGGTTTGCAACCTAGGTGTCATCCTCAAATTCTCACTCTTCTTACCATTTATATCCAACCTGTTGCCAAATTCTGTTGATTTTTACCTTCAGAACATCTCTTGTATATGTCTTTGTCTCTCCTTTAGGCTTCTGGATAGTCTCTGCATCACGTCTCTTCTCATTTCAGACCATCCTCCGCTCATCTGTCAAAGTGGTCTTCCAAAAGCACAGAACTGACCATTCACTTTTCTATTCAGTAAACTCTGGTGGTTTCCTATCCCTTCCTGGATCAAATTTAAAGTCTTCTCTTTGGTGTTCAAAGCCCTTCGTAATCTGGTCCCCACCTACCTTTTGAGATTTTTTATACCTTACACCACTCCATGTACTCTATGATCCAGTAATCCTGGCCTCCTTTCCGTTTCTTGCTCAAAACACTCCATCTCCTGACTGCATTTTCTTTGACTGTCCTCTATGCCTGGAATGCTCTACCTTCTTATTTCTGCCTCTTAGTTTCTCTGGCTTTCTTTGAGTCTGAGCTAAAATCCAACTTTCTTACAACAAGCATTTCCTGATTCCCATTAGGGCTGTGGCTAGTGCCTTCCCTCCATTGATTATTTCCATTTTATCCTGCATTTGGCTTATTGCATATTTTTGTTTGCATGTTGTTTCCCACCTTGGGCTGTTGGATCCTTAACATCAAAGACTGTCTTTTGACTTTCTTTAAATTCCCAGTGCTTAGTACAATCCCTAGAACATAGTAGTTGCTTAAATAAATGTTGATTAACACTCTTGCTACCAATTTTTGACTCATGTATGATTATTTTAAAATCTCTGGGAAATATTTAAGATGATCTACAAACATAGTGAAAGTAGCCTTGATGAATGTATGAAAAGGGACAATGGTGGATGTGAATCAGTAAGCATTTATTGTTGTTCAGTCTTTTAATCATGTCCTTCAAAAGGCATCATCTTTAGATAAAAAAAAAAGAGGTGAATAGTAAACTTAGTCAGTGTGGGAAAAGAATACCAAGCTATCAAGGCCTTCATCTGTAAGTGAGTCTTCGGAGACTTGGGAAATGGAGAGAGGAAACAGGGAGATGAGAAGGCTTTGTTTTGCTTCTCATTTGCTGGGGATATAAACCAGAGAGAAGAGTACTCACCATCTCAGCCAATTCTTCCTTTATCTGCATTGCTAACCCACCATTTTCTCCTCTGGCTTTCAAGATGACTGATGGTCTCAATCAGCAGGAAGATTCTGAGCAGAGATGGGGGAAGGGCCTAGGTCATCTCACCTCCTATCAGGGCCCAAAGAGAAGGGTTTATAGTCTGGTACCTGGGGCTATCAGGACCTGTCTTACTGTCTGTCACTGGGAAAACAGCTCTCCTCTAAGCATACATAAATAATCACCCTGTCAGTCCCCAGGGACTTGGGCTAAGCTCAATGACTTTGGAAGTTTGGTAAGAGGGGATACCTGTGGGAGGTCCCAGGAAGGGTGAGAATGAAAAAAAAAATAGACCGTGGTTATAGAGAAGTCTTGACAGATGGCAGGTGTTATCTATGGGTATTGAGTCTAGTTGTACCCAGAAGCTAAGGCTAGGGGCTGGGAAGAGGGAGTAGCCTCCTCCAGAACTGAAAGGTTTTGCTATATTTGGTTTGCTTGAGCAAAGGCATCTCAAGTGAAAATGGGAATTATTTCTTTCCTTTTCCCTATGGGAGAAGGTTTGATGGGGAATGTTATTTATAAGCTAATTTCTCACTTTCTTGCTGCCCTCTCAGACCAGAAATGATTGCACAAAGAGTATGCTTGTGGATAAACCTTTCTGCCTGGTTGCTAGGTCATCTGGGTTTCCATGGAAACCATAAAACTGACATTGGATGAGTGGAGGAGGTCCCTAGAAGGATTGGAGGACTCCTCCTGTCTATTGGCTGCTTTTTTGCTCGTCAATTTCCTTTGTATCTCCCACCTCGTAATTTTGAGCACCCTTCAAGTTTTCCCCAGCACCGTTTTTTCTTCTTTCTTCCCCTTGATAGTGTTACTCCCATAGCTTCACTCATCATCTCTGTGCAGATGAATTCCAAATGTATATTTGGTCTCTCCTCTGAGCTACGGCTAAGTCTCCATTGACCTGCTGGAAATCACCTGAGTGTCTCAGTGGTACCTCAGACACAGTAGATCTAAAATGGAACTCATCATTTGCTCTCCTGAATCAGTGCCTCTTTCAGTTTTTCTTCTTCTGTCAATAACGTGACTTTTCCCCTCCTTATTAAGGCTCGTTCATTTTCAACTCTTCCCTCTTCCTCATTCCCTACGTTCAATCAGTTTCTAGATGGCACAGTGGATAGAGATCCAGGCCTGGAATCAGAAAGACTCGTCTTCCTGAGTTCAAAACTGGCTCCAGACACTTATTAGTTGTGTGACCCTGGGCAAGTCACTTAGCCCTGTTTGCCTCATTTTCCTCATCTGTAAAATGACCTGGAGGAGCAAACCATTTCAGTATCTTTGCCAAGAAAACCCCAAATGGGGTCATGAAGATTTAGACATGACTGAACAACAACAATGAGCTTTTTATTAAGTACTGTCTCATAGTATCTCTACAATCCTTTTCTCCATGCATGCTACCATCATCTTAGATCAGGCCCTTATTGCTTTTTGTCTGGACTATTTCAATAGTCAACTAGTTCTTTCCTGAATCCATTCTCTTGTCTCTCCAAACCATCCTCCACAAACTGTCAAAATAATCTACCTAATGCACAAGTTCGCTGTCTCTGCTCATGACTCCAATGTCTTCTCCTCTCACTCACTGCTCATCCCTTTGCAATTTGCCTTCTGACCTCATCACTCTACTAAGACTTCCCTCTCCAAGGTTACCAATGTATCTTAATTGCTGAATCTGATCTCAGTTGTCATCCTTCTGGACCTTTCTATAATGTCTGAAACTCTTGATCACTCCCCTCCTCCTGGATAATTTTTGCCCTCTGAATTTTGGGGATGCTCCCCCTAGGTTCTCCTCCTAATTGATGTTCCTTTTCATTTTACTCTGCTAGATCATCATCAACATCCTGCCCCTTAAGCATGAACGTCCCCCCAACTTTTGTCCCAGCCTTCTTATTTTCTCTCTGCACCTCCTCTCTTGGTGAGCACTAGCTCCCATGGATTCCATTATCATTCTGCCAACGATCCCCAGATCCACATATCTAACTCATCTCTCTTTTAAGTTTTAGTGCTGTATCACCTCTTCCTTGTTAACATCTGCAATTGAATGTCCCAGAGACATTGGACAAACTTAACATGCTCCAAATGAAATATATTATCTTCACCCTCCCAACTGCCCCTTTTTGATGCTATCAACTTTTCCTGATTCTGATGAGTCACCCAGTCACCCAGGTTTGGTGTCTTAGAGTCACTCCAATTCTCCTCTCCCTGAAGAGTCAGGTTCCTAGAGCAAGACATCTCAGCTCCCCCTTGAGATCTTAAGTGTACCTTTTGCTAATGCTACCAGCTTGACCCATCATTGTTACATATTCCTCCACTGTTAGTCACCACATTTGACCAATTAACATAAATTAGCCTTTACAATGGAATATTTACTGTGAAGATAAAGCAAGAACAGAAGTACAAACAGGTCTCCCTAACTCCTGGGACCGGCAGATGATATTCTTCACCACTTCCATTGCTGGGGATAGTGGGCAGGAGCTCAAAGTGCAGGATTGGTATTACCAAGTTCAGTTCCCAATTCATCGTAGCTGCTAGATGACTCCTTATCTCAGGTACCATGGGCTGGGGAGCTCAAACCATTCCTTGAGATCTTGCTGCAGGGTTATGGACTCTGATTTCAGGCCTCCAGTGGCTTACTATTCTGCCTTATGAAGCTCACAATTAGCTGTCTTCAGTACTCCACTTCAAAGCAGGAAGAATAGATAGAACCGGGAAAAGAGCTATAGTAAGTCCATGCGCTCACAAGCTACTTGTCATTAGCGATCACACATCTCTTGACACAGAAGTCTGCACCATTTCTTGGCTCTGTCTGCTGCCACAGCCAGAGAAGAAAGACCCAGACCAGGAGACTCATTCAGCCGGCTTAGTGCCTTCTCAAAGTACTTCACCAATCTAGAGTCGGATCTTCAATTTTGGAGTTGGCAGAATGGAACAAGTAATACAATGACTCTTCACATTCTGAGTTGGGGAACAGGACCCTTCCATTCACAGTGTTGTACGTTTCCAGAAGCAGGTTCCCCAGCATCTTACACATCACCAGCCAATCAAGAAGCATTTATTAAGCACCAATTATGTGCTTGGCACCAACTTGTGCTAAGCGCTTCTGATACAAAGGAAAGAAGAAGCCAGTCCCTGCCCTCAAGGAGCCAGTTGGGGTAGACCACATGGAAAACAACTAGGTACAAGCGAGATATATACAGGAAAAATTGGAACTAGCCCGCAGAGGGAAGATACAAAATTAAAAGGGATGGTGAGAAGCTTCCTGTAGAAGGTAGGGTTTTAGTTTGGACATGAAGGAAGCCAGGGAAGTCAGGAGATGCAAATGAGGAGAGAAAACAACCATCTAGAAAGGCATACCTTCTCACTAGCCAGTCCCCCTCTCCCCCCACACTTATTTTGGGAATCAGTTCCCTGATAGTCATTTTTATATGGTCATTTCCCTTAGAAAGGCCATTCTCCTTTGCAGAGAACACAGAAATGCAATGAGTTGAACAGCTCTGAGTTTCCTCTTTTGTTGGTTATCCCCATTCGGTTTTACCCAAGTAAAGATCCCGTCCCTTCCTTGATTCTCATCTTTTTCCCAATGTAACTAAAAGCCCTTTTATCCTCATCTTTTGCTTCCCTCAACAACCTCAACTCTTTAATTCTAGCCTCCTGACACCATTTCTACAAGACCATTCTAATATTCTTCTGATGTTACCTGGTTTCATATCCATTTTCTGTACTTTTAAAGTCAAGTCAAGAAGCATGTATTAAGCACTAAACACCAGAAACTATGCTAAGTAAGTACTGGAAATATGAATACAAGCAGAAAGACAGTTCCTCCCCTCAAGGAGCTTATATTTGGACGGGGGAAACCAAATGATAAAAGGGAGCTGAAAAGAGGAGGGGAAAGGGGAAGATGAAGGTAGCTGGCATGGGGGCATTATAGCTAAAGTCTGAGAGATTCTGGAGTACAGCCTGGAGAGGGATGAAGGTGTAGGTTGCCCAAGACTCCTTCCTTAAAATGGAGGTTTGGGGAAGAACAGCCAGATAAGAGGGAGAGGCTACAGGGACAGAGGGTACTTCCAGTGTGAATTTCAGGGTGAAGAGGTTTCTGGGGGCATTGCAGAGAAAGTCTGAGAGAGTCAGTAATGCAGCCTGGAGACAAATGAAAATTTAATTTGGTCAGTGTGTTCTCATACATTCACATTGGTCTTTTCAAATAAATTCCAGGGTTTTTTTTTTGGGGGGGGTCTAGGCAATGGGGTTAAGTGACTTGCCCAGGGTCACACAGCTAGTAAGCGTCAACTGTCTGAGGCTGGATTTGAACTCAGGTCTTCCTGACTCCAGGCCTAGTGCTTCATTCACTGTGCCACCTAGCCGCCCAGTTTTTTGTTTTTTTTTGAAATTCTTTCCCTTTGTGTTTTCAGAATTCGATTCTTGAATGTCTTTCATCCTCCTAGATTGACTTCCCCTGAAGCATGTCAATCCATAGGATCCTCCCTGTGCTTCCTCTGAATCCTTTGAAATCCACTTTACTAAAACTCCAGTTCCATGGCACATCATGCCCAGATTTCCTCTCCTTTTCTACCACAAACTCTAGGTCGGAGAGTTCACTTTCCCTCAAGGCTCCCATTATACTCTCCCTAGCAGCTAATTCCTCTCTGTTAGTGAGAATCAGATTCTGAGTAGAATCTCCTCTTGTTGTTTTTTCAACCTTTTGAAGGATATTTTCGCTAAGTGGGGAGGAGAGAGACACAGAGAGAGAGACACAGAGAGAGAGAGACAGAGAGAGACAAAGAGAGCAGAGAGAGAGAGACAGAAAGATTCAGAGAGACATTGAGAGACAGAGAGACATTGAGAGAGAGAGAGACAAAGAGACACACACAGAGACAGAGAGAGACAGAATGAGAGAGACAGACAGACAAAGAGCAGAGAGAGACAGAGAGAAACAGAAAGATTCAGAGAGACATTGAGAGAAAGAGACAGAGAGAGACACACACACACACAGACAGAGAGACAGAGAGACAGACAGATAGGCAGATAAAGAGACAGAGCTCCAGAATATTTCTGGATAATTGAAGATTCCGCCCCCCCCATTACCATATAACATCTCTGTGCCACATTTGTGACCTGTTTTCAAACTCCTTATCTAGTTCCTCTTTTTCAAAGTCCCTTAGAGGAATCTCTGCCCTTGGCCCTCCCCCACCCCTCCTGATCTCTCTGAGATTTGTCTCTCCCTGAGTCCCATCCATGCTTCACTTAGTAGAAAGGAGGGGAGGAGGAAGCAATGTGCTAGGGAGATGAGCAGAAAGCACCATGCTGGTCCTGAAACCAGGAGTAAATAATGTGACATGCCGCCAGTCAGAATCCAGGATGGGAGTCTGACTCTAGGTAGAAAAGAGGAGGTCAGAGCTGTGGGTAGCGTGGCGTGATTTGTCTCATTTTGGGAGCAACTTTCACCCTCCTTGAAATAGCCCCCAGATAATGCCTCAATGCTTTAAAGATTGTGTTGCTTTCAACAGAATTTTTCTTTTCAGTGTTGACCTGGCTTGGGCTGGCTTTCCAAATCTTGTCCCATTTCCTTAGTGCCCACAAAACTTCTTTATCTTAGGCTCATTCCCTGAAAACAGTTAGGCAAAGCTGTCCACTAGCAACTGTGATTGATGGTGCTAATCACTTTCCATTTTCTGAGGCCTATTTGTTAACAGAAAGGAAGGATGTGTGCTTTGATTTTAATAATCTGGTATCGACGTTGTCCATTTCATTTGACCTGAGTTTTGTTGCTTTTCAGTTTTGTCTTCATTGTTATCAGAGTTTATTAACTTTTTTGCATCATGGATCCCATTGGTAACCTGGCGAAGTCTATAGATCCCTTCTCAGAATCATGATCATGTTTTTTAAATGCAAAAGATAAAATACATAGGCCTACAAAGGAAACAAAATGTATTATAGCACAGTTATTAAAATATATTTGAAAAACAAATTAACAGGTACTAGGTTAAGAATCCTTAGTTTATATTGTTATAAATATTATTTCTGGTGTCCCTTTGGCTCAGCTTTGAATGAGTGGATGAACATTTATCAAAAGCCTATGGAGTGACAAGCACTGTGCTAGGCACTGGGGTTACAAGCCCAAAAGTGAGATGCTCCTTTCCTATGAAACATACATTTTAATAGGAAAAAATGGAACATACGGGGATTGGGGGTGTTTTGGCCTGAGGAGTCACTTATTGTGAGTGGAGCTGTGTTGTTGAGTCATTTCTTGACCCCACTTGGGGTTTTCCTGGCAAAGATCTTGGAGCAGTTTGCCATTTCCTTCTCCAGCTCATTTTACAGATGAGGAAACTGAGGCAAATAGGATGAAGAGACTTTCCAGGGTCACATAGTAAGTGTCTGAGGCCGGATTTTAACTTGGGAAGATGAGTCTTCCTGATTCCAAGCCCAGTACTCTATCTTTTTTTTGTTTTATTTTGTTTTGCTTAGGCAATCAGGGTTAAGTGACTTGCCCAAGGTCACACAGCTGGTAAGTGTCAATTGTCTGAGGCCGGATTTGAACTCAGGTCCTCCTGACTCCAAGGCCAGAGCTCTATCCACTGCACCACCTAGCTGCCCTAGAGTGAAGCCATGGGGTGGTGTATTATCCTGCCTTTAGAAGGAGCAACAGTAATATTGTTTGATTACTCTTCTCAAAGCAAGAGCAAAGAACGGAAAGCATCTTTGTGTTGGGAGTGGGAGAGGCCCTGTGAGGTGGCAGGGACGCCCATTCCAGGTAGACTCGGAAGTCCTGGAGGATGGTGGACTACGTTACAAAGCAAAGTTTAGGGATGGCTGTACAAGTGGGTGAATTAAGTTTTCCCTCATTCTTTTAGTTCTCATTCCACTCTGCCTCAGGGCAGAGTAATTCGGTACAATGCTTTCCACATTTCTTTGAATTCTTCATATCTGTCGTTCCGTAAAATGCAATCATTTTTTTCATTAAAACAGTCAAACACAATTTGTTTGGCTATCACCGGATTCCTGGGCACACGTTTTTCCTATTACAAATAGTTATGCCATAAATATATTTGTACATATAGGCTTTTTATTTTTTTTTAAGCCATTGGTATGCTTGAATATTAAATCATTTGAGGATCGTGTGATTATAAGCAATTTAGGAACTCTGCTTTCAGAATTCCAAATTGCTTTATTGAATAATTGGACAAATGAATAAAGTCCCCAGCAGTGAATGATCATGGTTGAGCCTGGTGGAAAGGATTTTGTCAGCATTTATAAGTTGTTATCTCAATTCTGTGACTTAGAGAAGCTTAGGACCAAGAACAAAGGGTTAGGGTAGCCTCTAAGAGTGGACAAGAACATGAGAAGATTGACCAAAAGCATTGGGAATGTTTAGTCCAGAGAAGAGAAGATGGAGGTGGCATTTGGTATTGGCTTTGAAGAGCTGGCTCATGGAAACATCATCAGATTCTACTTAGTCTGAGAAAGAAGAAGGTGGAACAATGGATGGGAGCTACGTTGAGGTCAGTGCCATGAAAGCTAGCTAGCCAGAGAAAGCCTTTTTCAGTGTTCACTATGCCCTAAAATATTGTGCTGCAAATGTAAACTAACAAGATATTCCCTACAATACACACGATATTAAGTTTAACGTGTCCTAAGTGGAACTCATCTTTTCCCGCAAATCTCATCTCATCTCATCCTTTCTTTTTGAATGTTCGTATTCCTGTTGGGGGCAGCGAGGTGGAGCAGTGGATAGAGCGCTGGGTCTGGAGTCAGACTCATCTTCCTCAGTTCAAATCTGGCCTCAGGCACTTACTAGCTGTGTGACCCTGGGCAAGTCACTTAACCCTGTTTGTCTCAGTTCTTCATCTGTAAAATGAACTGGAGAAGAAAATGACAAACCACTCCAGTGTCTTTGCCAAGAAAACCCCAAATGAGGTCATGAAGAGTTGAACATGATTAGAAATGACTGAACAAAAACAACAACATGATTGTTGAGGGTGCTACTTTCTTTTCAATCACCCAGGCTCATAGCCTTAGTGTGTATCTTTAACTCCTAACTTCCTTCCACCATATCCAACCTATTGTCAAGTTCTGTCAATTTTCTCTTTAAAATATCTGGTTTTATATGCCCCCTTATCCCGCTGACACTGCCACCACTCTGGCCCAGATCCTCATCATCTAACATCTGAACTACTGAAATAGGCCTTTGGCTGGTCTTCTTGGCTCAAATCCACCCTCTGCCCGTCTGTCAAACTGATCATCCTAACGTGCAGGTTTGACCATATTGCCACCTCTGCCTAGCTGCCTAGCTCCTTCCCTCTGTTGTTATCTGTGTGTGTGTGTGATTTCTGTACTGCAATATTCTGCTTCTTTCTTACTTCAAATGTAGCCCTTACTCCAGCTTTCACACTTATTAGTTGTATAACCTTGGGCAAGTCATTTCACTTCTCTGGGCCTTGTAAAGTGAGGTGGTTGATCTTTGAGGTCTCTTATAGAGTCTAAGCCTATGATGACCATAAGCTCAGGGCCAGCAAGAGGCAGTGCTGTGTAGTGGAGAGAGCTATGAACTTACAATGAGGAGATGCCGGGGAGATGTCATTACTGGCTCTGATATCAAATGAGTGATCATGTGCGAGTCACTTTATCCTCAGTTTCCTCATCTCTAATATGGGCATAATACTGGCTATCTGACCCTATTCTTGACCTCTCCGGGCTCTAGGCAAATTTCTAAGACTATAAATTGCTGAAAAGGTGTCAACCTGAATTGGAGGAGTGAGCTTCCTCCTCTGAGTTCCCTGTGCCAATGAAATCACAGACAGAGTTCCTATCCCTGTCCTAACACTTGTACTGTCTACTTCATAGGGTTGTTGGGAAGTAAACACTTGGTCAACCTTAAAGCCCCATAGAATTGTCAGTTATTGTTATTATGGGGGGGGGATGTGCTGCATGGGTCATGTCCCACATACTGGAAGATAAAGAAGGAATGACTTGCTGCCAACAGCAGCTGGACTCCATAGGGGCCTTCTCCAAGGCCCAGGGGTCCAGAGGGCAGAGAGGAATCAGCCTCAGGCAGCCTTCTGTCAGGACATGATTGCCAGCTGCTAAGTGACCTCAGGGACTGCTTTATGTCGAATGACACAATGTCAACAGCAACCTTTGCCCTGTCTTCACTGTTGGAAGACTGATTGTGTCCTGAAGAGGAAAACATCTTTAAAATAGAAGCTGACCTCCCTCCACCCCCACCCCCAGCCTTTCCTGATCCTTCCCTTACAGTTCTTCCTGTGCCTTCAAGGATCTGAGATGGGGCTGGCATTTTTCCTCCACTGGGATCTCTCTGGAGCATGCCTAATCTAGCTGAACTAAAAAAGGGAATAGGTGAAAAGATTTTGCAAATGGAAACTGTAGGGTCAAATTTTGTAATAATGTTGATGATATTAATGATAATAGCAGCTCACATTTTTTCATATTATGCTGAAATAAATTTTTCTTGATATGTTTTGTTTTTATATCATCTTCATTTCCCAATGTGTCCCTCTGCCTCTTCCCTCTAACCATCTCTTACAATAAAGAACAATAACAAAACCCAAATAGTTCAGCATAATTAATCAGCATATCAAACACATCTGACATCATATGTGCAATTCCACACCCCCAGTTCTTCTCTCTGCAATGAAGAGATGAGGAGCCTTTTTCATATTTTCTGTTTGGGGCCAAGCTTGGTCTTTATAACTTCAAGGCGGTCAGTCTCAGTTGTTTCGTTGTTGGTAGTTTTCATCCTTATGTCGTACGCTGTTTTTCTGGCTAATTGATTTTGTATCAGTTCATGGAAGTCTTCCCACAATTCTTGAATTCATCATATTCATGGTCTCTTATAAAACAGAAGTATTCCATTGCATTCATATGCCATTGGCCATTCCCCACCCAATGGGTAGATTTTTTATTTCTAGTTCTTTGCTACTTCAAAAAGGAGCAGTTCACATTTGGATAGGGCTTTAAGGTTTGTCAAAAATTTTTATGAGCATTGTATAATTTGTATCCCCCAAGCAAACGGTTCAAAAAAGGAACCCTGCCTCTAACCCTTTCCATTAATTGCAAAAGGCAAAGATCTTCAGTAAGAGGAGCTTCATCTTTTCACACTTATTCTCTTGTTCCCTATCTTTGCATGGGCTGCTTAGGTGGTATACACATCTACGTTGGGAAATCTTCAGGGTTCCAAGGTGGTAATTTTGTTACCAGCAATGTGGGTGATTGATATGAACACTATATTTGGTGTTAGAACACCTTTGTGAGCTATTATTTCTGGGCTAACAGACTTTGGGCAAGTCACTTTATCCTTCTGAGACTCAGTTTCCTAACTGATAAAACAGGACAAATAATACATCTGTGAATAAGAGGCAGTATGGATTAAGTGGGAGCCTGGGAGTTAGGAAGTCTTGGTTTCGTATACTGTCTCTCAGATACTTGCTAACTGTGTTAAAGGCACCCTTCTGTGCCTCAGTTTCCTCATCTACAAAATGAAGATAAGAACACTTTCTTTCCAGGGTTGCATGAGTATCAAATGAGTAACTACTCATAAAGTGCTTTGTAAACTTCAAAGCCCATATAAATATAAACTATTATCATCACCATCATCACAATCACAGCCACCACCACCACCACCACCACCACCACCACCACCACCACCATCACCACCATCACCACCACCATCACCACCATCACCACCACCACCACCATCATCATCACCATCAATCATCAATCATCTTATTGGATTGTAGGAAAAGAGATGATGCTTTGTTGGTTAAAAAGACCAATAGGAATGCAAGCTGCTGGATTGGGACCCAGGAGATACAGCTCCTAATCTTGGGACAACCACCCAGGCCCTTCCTTCTCTGGCCTCTGTTCCTTCACTTCTAGAAAAAAGATCCAGTTCTGCCCTTTTCTGTTTCTTTATCTCTTTCAGTATCATGGGACTTCCTTATCCTGGAGCCCGAGTGTTCAGAACTGGAGGGGATCCCAGGATTTATCCAATGAAACCCCCTCTTTTGTACATGAGGAGCCAGAGGTCCAGAGATATGTGAATTGCCCAATAATAAGTATAAGAACTGACATTTTTATCTTTCTCTTTAAAGTGTATAAAGGGCTTTATATGCATTGTCTCAATAGAGCCTTGCACCAACCTCCTGAGGTGGGTAATAGAGGCATTATTATGTCAGTTTTAGAGATGAGGAAACTGAGGCTCAGCTTAATTGTCTTGCCTGTGGTCACATGGCTAACTGAAAGAGGTGGGATTTGAACCTAGCGAGGTGGTGCAGTGGGTAAAGGTCTGGACCTGGAGTCAGGAAGACTCATCTTCCTGAGTTCAAATCTGGACTCAGACACTTCCTAGCTGTGTGACCCTGGGCAAGTCACTTCACCCTGTTTGCCTTAGTTTCTTCATCTGTCAAATGAGCTAGAGAAGGCAATGGCAAGTTATTTCAGTATCTTTGCCAAGAAAACCCCAAATGGGGTCAGGAAGAGTTGGAAACAACTGAACAACAACTCCAGACTCTAAATCCAGCATGGCGGCCACTAAGCTCTGTTGCCTTTCTACTTCCTTTGTTGCTAGAAGGGACAAGCAGCTGTGTCTCCAATCAGATACCCTGACCCTAGAGCTTCTGTCCTTTTTATTCACAATATCTTCTGGGTCCTGCTCCTTTCCAGATGCTTCTCCTTTTCTCTAGCCTGAAGTCAGCTTTTGATTATCTACCTATAGATAGAGTAACTACTTTGTACATTATCCTCAGTTAATTTATGATCCCAGACTGGCTCCACCCCCCCATCTCTTGGGGCTAAATCTGGAATTCCTACTCCTACCATTAGTCTGTGGGTGTTCTGGGACAGCAAACCCATTTTATTATTAGCTGGAGCAAAAATAATGAGGAAGGGAAACCTGTAAGAAATATTGATACATAGAATGCTTGCTGCCCAAGTAGACATTGTTTTTATACTTAATCTGCTCTTTTGCATTATTCATACCTCTGCATGCTCATCTGCATGGGAATTCAATGCAACCTTCCCTGGTGGGTTATATATTTCATCCTTTCTATCCCTGATCAATTTTCTCCCCAGTATCATTGAGGATTCAGTGATTTCCAGATTCTCCATTGGAAGCAGTGTGATTTTAATAGAAAGAGCTTCAGGCAAGCATAACATGGTAGAAAGGGTGTTGGACCTGGAATTAGTGGAAATGTAGGCTCAGATCCTCTCTCCAAATCTTCCTAGGTGCAACCATGCCCAGTGAACCATTTTTCAGTTTTGTCTGACCCCACTTGGAGTTTTCTTGGCAGAGATACTGGAGTGGTTTGCCATTTCCTTCTCCAGCTCATTTTACAGATGAGGAGACTGAGGCAAACTGGGTTAAATGACTTGCCAAGGGTCACATAGCTAGTAAGTGTCTAAGGCTGGATTTGAATTAGGTCCTTCTGACTCCAGGCCTGGCATTATGTTCGCTGCATTACCTATCTGCCCACCTATTTGCCCACCACTATGCCACCTATCTGTAACCATACCCATGGGTAAGCAACCATGCACAACTCATGTAAGTTTTCTGAGCACCAGTTTCCTAACTCATAATATGGTGATCCCATTCAGTCCCATATTCGCTGGGCTAAGTGCTGAGGATATGAAGATAGAAACATATAGTTCCTAAGGATTTTCTACTCTACCGGGAAAAATTGGATGTACTTAGATCGAAGAATAGCAAATACAATTAAAAAAAAAACTATTTTCAGAGGGTGGGGGAGGGGGAAAAGCTAAAAACAGAAAGAAAGCAGAAAATGCCTCATGTAGGAGATGGCCCTAGAGAGTTGAGTCTTGAAGGGATCTTGGGGTGCCAAGAGGTAGAGGTGGTGGAAAATCATTGAAGGCAGCAATAGTGGCGAAATGAAGAGGCGGGAGTTACTTACCTACAGTTCTTACCTTATAGGGTTGTGATGAGCATCGGATTAGATAAATGTTTGTAAAATGCTTTGGAAACCTAAAAGCACAATTTAAATGTCAAATGTAAAGGTCTCTCAGCTCTGTCACTAACTGTTGAGTGAAGCAAGTCATTTGATCTCCTCCTTGCCTATAAAAGGAGAGGTTTGGGCCAGAGATTCTCACCCTAGGGTCTATTAACTTATTTAAAAAAAAGATATTTTGTAACTGTATTTTAAAATAAAATATGTATTTCATTTGTAATTTTATACACTTGCTTTTATGTGTTTAAAAACACAATTCTGAGAAGGGGTCCATAGGCTTTACCAGACTGCCAAAGGGGGCTATAATGTACAAAAATTCCTTAAAAGCCTCTGGATTAGTTGACTTCTAAGGTCCTCCTTGACTCTGACCATCCCTGATTCACTTTTGGATCTTAGGTTGGGTAACCTGTTTTCCTGGTTCTCATACTCAGTGCCCCACATTTCCTAATGATCCTTCTCAATATAGGCCCTTGAACATCTGAGGGTAAGCTGAAGAATTGGGAATCCTCATGGTCCAAGAGTGAAGAAACTCAAGAAAGCCTTTTCCAAATGTCATTGGGTAGGGTGGGAAAATAGGAGCTAGGCTGGGAGGGAGAGTACAGTAGGGATGTTTTAATGAGCTCAGGAAAGCCTGGTTGTCTCACAATAACAGACCTGGCTGCTACAATAACATCCTGGCCAGAGAGGGTTCTGTCACAGGATATATGCCGGGGACTGAGGGGCAAGTGGCAATATCCCTGCCTTCCCCCCAGCCTCCATTCCCTCTCCCTTGTCCTGGAGCCTGGCCACAGGAAACAACAGCCGGAGATCATAGGGAGATGAATGCTTTCCCCTCCACATGCATCCGGGACAGATACTGATCCAGGAACATCAGCTCAATTTTAGGTAGCCATTGCCCAGCCTGATTTATCTTTATTACTCTATCTATGGACAGCTCCCAGAATCCTCTTCCCTGGTCAACACAGTAAAGCACATCAAAAGAGCTATACTGACTTAACCTTGAGTTTGCCTCTCTCTGAGGTCAGATGCTTCCTTCTGATACTACTGTTCACAGTAGTAGAACCAGCCACAGGAGACCATCTCCTTCCAATCATAGAATATTAGAACTGGGAGGGACCTTACAACAGAAAACATAGAGTATCACAACTTGAATGGCATCTTAGCACACATAAAACACAGAATGTTGGAAGTTTCCTTAGAACAAAGAACATAGAATGTTAAAACTGGAAGAACAGAAGAACATTGAATGTATGGGCTATTAGAACAAAGAACCTAGAATGTCAGAGTTGGAAGGGTTCTAAGAAGATAGAATATCAGACCTGGAAGGGGATTTAAAATATAGAACATAGGACAGCAGAACTGGAATGGTTCTTAGAACACAGAATATAAGAACTAGAAGAACACTAGAATGTTAAATATCAGAGATACTAGAACAGAGAACATGGAATGCCACAGTTGGAAGAAACTTAAATGTCAGTCTTGGAAGGGGATTTAGAATATAGAACATGGATTATCAGAGCTGGAATGGATCTTAGAACATAGCATGTTAGAAGAACCTTAGAATATCAAATGTCAGGACTTGTAGGGGCTTTTGAACATAGAACATAGAATAACAGAGTTGAAAGAGACTTTAGAATATAGAACATAGAATATTATGGCTAGGAGAGACCTTAGAACAAAGAATATAGAACACTAGATCTGGAAGAACCCTAGAATGTTAACTGTCAGGGTTAGAATGGACCTTAGATCATAGAACATAGAATGTAAGAACTGGAGGAATGCTAGAACATTGAATGTCAGAGCTAGAAAGGATCTTAGGAAAAAAAACATGGAATGGCAACATCGGAAGAGACCTTAAAATATAGATTATTAGAACTTGAAGGGACTATAGAATATAGAACACAGAATATTAAATCTGGAATGGACCTTAGAACAAGGAATATAGCATGTTAGAATAGGAAACTAGGTGAAACAGTGGATAGAGCAATGGGCCTGGAGTAAGGAGGACCTGTGTTAAAATTCAGTCTCAGATTCTTACTAGCTATATGGAGGGACCAGAGGATATAGAGTGCAGAATCTCAAAGTTGAAAGAGACCTTAGAATGTAGAACATGGAGTGGTAGAACAGTAAGAACTCTATTACGTTCAATGTCAAGGTTAAATGGAACAATAGAACACAGAATTTTAGGGGTAGGGTAACCTTATAACATAGAGGCTAGAAATCCAACCACACAGAATTTCAGAATTAGAAAGAACTTTGGACTATTGGATGTCAGAGCTGGAGGGGACTTTAGAATGTAGACCATTGAATGTCAGAGCTTGAAGGGATTTCAAAACTAATTTGTCCAGGAATTCTTTGGCATTTGAAATTGGTGTTGCCTACAAAGGGTATTTTTGGGGATGGGGAGGTGGATGGTAGGCTATACTTCCAAGGTCCAAAAGTGGGAATTCCCTCATTTGAAGTAAAATGACAGAATCCAGTCTTATAAAAAAATTGTCGGTACTTCAATCTGCCAGTGGATCTGTACTGTCATTGATAAGGGCACTCTCTCCAGTCAGGTAGATCTCAAATGATTCATTCCAGACCATCCTGTTTATGCCTCCTCTCTTTCCTCCCAGAAGTCTACTACAGGGGGCCCATACATTTTCCCTCTTTTTCCAGATTTTTCAGCTCATCCTTTTTTCAGATCATCCATTTCTCTGATGTTTATTCTTCATAGGTCTTTCTTTGTTATCTGTTGACTCCTGCCTGTGCCCACCATATCGTAACAACAGCTAGCTTTTATACAGCACCTTAAGGTTTGCAAAGCACTTTGCAAATGTTATCTCATTTGATCTTGACAAAAACCCTGGGAAGTAGATGCTATTATTCCCATTTTACAGGTGAGCAAACTGAGGCTGACTTATGCAACGTTCAGGATCACAGAGCTCTTAAGTGTCTGAGGCTGGATTTGAACTCAAGTCTTTCTGACTCTGGGTCCGTCGCTTTATCCACTGTGCCACCTAGCTGCCCCTTGTCTACCCCATCTCTCTTAATTGCTTTTGTATCATCCTCTACCAGTTAATTATTTCAGAGAATTAACTTGTGGCTTGTGGTTACCCAGCATCACCAACAGGATGGAGAGCTTTGTTTCAGGATGAAGCTTGGGGATAGTCTATAATGAATATGTATGTATATATGTACCTATCTATATATGTATATACACACATGTTTGTTTTTAAATATACATACACACCACACAGCTATATGAGAAATTACATTGCTACATATATATTCATGCATTTATGTAAACATAATTTCATATTTAATATTTGGAGGGAAAATGTAGCTAGTGAGGAAATTTCTTGTAGTACCTCTATTCCTATTTTGGGGTAGGACAGCAGTCTTGTGGAATATGTTGTAGATGTCCCTCATAAATGGCATGGCTTCTATCTTTAAAAAAGGCTTGCTAGGTGGCGCAGAGGACAGAGCACTGGGCCTGGAGTCAGGAAGATCTGAGTTCAAACCCTGACTCAAACACTTACCAGCTGTGTGACTCTGGGTAAGTCACTTAACTCTGTTTGCCTCAGTTCCTCATCTGTAAAATGGGGACACACTGGAGAAGGAAATGGCAAACCACTCTGGTATCTTTGCCAAGAAAACTCCACATGGGGTCACAAAGAGTTGGCCCTCACTGAATGACCAAACAACAATCTACCTTTAAGGAGCTTGTGATCTGGTCAGGAAGATAAACTGAGCACATGGGAAACAATTAGTGAACAATAGAAGACAGGATGTAATCAAATGATAGATTATGTGGCACAGGCTCCTAGTGCTATAGGGGTCCAGAGAGAGGGTGATCACTGCGGAAGGGGTATAATCAGGGAAAGCTGGCAGAGTGCAATGTAACCTGCCTGCAAAAATAGTAGAAAGATATACGCTACCATCCAAATACCCTCTTCACAGTTGGAAGCCCTTATTATCAGAGAGGGATAGGGAGGGTTGGACTCAGAGTATTGAAGACTTTTAGGTTTGAATCCTGCCTCTAACATTAATTAGCTGGGTGACCCTGAGCAAAACATTTCACTTCTCTAAGACCACAGTTTCTTCATCTGTCAAATGAAGGGATGAAACTTTGGTGACCTCTAAGGTCCCTTCCAATTCTAAATCTATGATCCTATGATGAATAAGGGGCCCAGCTTCATGTATCTGTGATGGGAGATTTATTAAAAAAAAAAAAAGATCCTCCTTGTCCCTACTGTCATTAACTGCCCCCCCCAACCCCGCCACACACCCCATGCCATGAGTTTGTGAGTACTTTGAGACTCAAAACCCATTTTCTTACTGGGTAGAGTCAAATGTCATAAGGAAGGAAAAACATTTTAAAATTTTATTAATATTTTTTATCATTGCATCGTTTGCCAATATATTCCTGCCCCAATTCCCTCCCAGATAGCTATCTATCCCATATAACAAAGAATAAAAAGAGAAAAAAAGTACAGCACAGATAACCATCATGGTCATAGTCTGACATTATGTGCAACATTTTGCACCCATAGCATTTCCCCTTGGTAAAGAGAGAAGGCGGATCTTTTTTTGGGGGGAGGGCAAGCTTGGTTATTAAAATTTTAGTTTTGTTGTTGTTGTTGCTTCCATTTACATAATTGTAGTCATCTTGGGGACCGTTTATGTGGTGGTACCCTTTTCACTTTGCAATGATTCAGAGAAGTCTAAGGAAAGACCTATTGATGGTACCAGCTAGCTGCCTCTACATCTGTGGCAGAAGATGAATAGATGGAGAAATCCTATGGTGAACTTGACAAGATCTTCCAAATCTGTTCATCATAAACCTTTACAGTTGGTGACTTTAATGAGAAAGCGGGCAAAGGGAAAGATAGCTAAAGTGCGTTGAATATAGTTCAGGATTGGGAACTGAAAAAGATAGTTGGTTTACAGACTAATCAGAAGCCTGATGTCTGTATTCCATGAGTACTTGCTTCACAAAGAGTACATTGGGGGTGATAAAGACTGAACAGCATCACAGAAAATGAAGATAACTATATCTTAATAGATAAAAGGACTAGTTACTCACATGGGAATCATTTCAAAAGCAGCTGTCCTTATAATCAGATTGTTGACTGGTTAGATCAAAAGTCAAAATCAACACCAAATTATAACAAAAGACAGATTAAAAGAGAACACGGTGTACATTTTAACAGCTCCAAAATGACCTCTTTAAATAAATTGTTGACTGAAAAATAAGAAATGGACAAAAATAAAGATGGACTTAGAGAAGATTCCTTTCCTTAGAGAAGGTTAATTGACCATTCCTTAGAGGTTAATTGACATAAAACAGTCACCTCCATGAAGTATGAAGTCAAAAGAACACAGATGCCATCTCAGTCAGAAAACACTTGCTTTCCCTGCCTTGTAGAAAGATGTGACATCCAAGGACCAACACTTATTTAGAAAATTGGCTCATTTATAAAAGTTTATGGAGGAAAATGATGGAACAGAACCAGCAGTATTGCCTCACAAAAAGTTAAATGCAGTCTATGGGAAAGAAGCATGCAAAAAACTTGTTGTGAGACCCAGTAAAGCAAGAATCACCATGAGAACATTTATAGATAAAATCAGAAGAGGGATAACAAGTACATGTGAATTCAAACAGATCTTCTATCATTTCTATATTTTGGGAACCAACACACTTAGACCGTGCTTCCGTACTTCTTACTATATGTGGAAGTTTGCACTTGGGAATATGAAGCTAGGATGAATGAATGGACCTGATGAAATATATGCAGAGAAAATCTTTGATCAAAACTTTAACATCCATCTGGGATTGATTTTCTTTTAAAGATATTTTTATTAGTATCTTTTTTTATAGAACTTTATTTTTGAGTCTCTCTGTTTCTGTCTATCTTTTTCTCTCTTTCTGTCTCTCTTCCTGTCTCTCTCTCTCTTGTTCTCTGTCTCTGTCTCCTTGTCTCTTTCTCTCTTCTTCTCCCCCACCTCTATCTCTTCTACCTTAACCAGTGGCCCATCTCAGGGACTGAGCTTCAAGATATTTCAAAGAGGCAAAAATTCCAAAAGACTTGAAAAGATCATAGGTGATGTTTTTGCCCAAATAACATAACTGAGAAGAAATCAGTCACTATGGACTCATCTCTCTTTTATTTCTACAAAATCTTTATAAGAATGCTTTGCATGTATCTTGAAGGTATCTTTGATAAAAACATGAAAAGAGAACACATAGAGTTCTGGATACAGTTTTCTAAGGAATACTGCATCTTCACAGGCGCACAGTTCCCTTATAAGTAGAAAGAAATATAAGGCAGAAAGAAGCAATGAGAAATAGGTCTTTAATTGAGACTTGGGAAACAATGGCAGTGATTTAATACAAAATGGAGAAATAGTGACCGATAGCTCCATTATACAGCATAAAGTCATAGCCTTAGAGATGGAAGGCATCTTGGTAGTCATTTAATCCAACCCTCGTCATTTTACTGATGAGGAAATTGAGGCCTAGAGAAGACAAGTGACTTACATTCACACTCACACAGCTAATAACTGACAGATCTGGGATTTGAATCCAGGGCTAATGACTCTAAAATCTGGCACTCTTTCTGCCACGCTATCCATTTTTTTTTTTTAGTGAGGCAATTGGGGTTAAGTGACTTGCCCAGGGTCACACAGCTACTAACTGTTAAGTGTCTGCTCTGAGACTGGATTTGAACTCAGGTCCTCTTGACTCCAGGGCTGGTGCTCTATCCACTGCGCCACCTACCTGCCTCTGCGCTATCCATTTTTAACGTTAGGTTGCAACGTCCTCTATAAAGGCCTCCAGGGATAGAAAGTGTTCCCCCTTTTCCTTCAGATCAAAAATAGGGTAGTGGAAACAACACTGAATTTAGAGTCAGAGAACCTGTGTCACTGATATGACTTGTGTGATCTTAGCTCTCACTTGGTTGGTCTCATCTTTGAAATGTGTGACTGTTTTGGGCTAGATAATGTCTAAGATTCATTCTAGTTCTAAATCTTACAATCCTTTGAGTTGGCTCCCCACTATCTTTTCAGTGAATGAGTTTGAGAACTGAGTGTTTCTTTCCTGCCCATGGGCTGGTGGGAGTTGGCTGAGCAGAAATAAAGATTTGTGAGTAATCAATAAGGAGTAACAAAGTAGGAGACAAATGCTTTGTGGTAACATATTCATAGAGAGTCAAGGAAGTGGAGAGGAAAGAGCTCTGGACATGATGTCAGGGGATTGGGTTCAAATCCTCTACCCAAAACATATGTTGTTGTTCATCCTTCGTTTTCGAAGAGGACCAATGACTTCACAGGTGATATCTTGACTTGAAGGTGGATTGGATTTAAGTGAGTCACAGTTGCACAAAGTCACCAGCCTCACTCTCTCTTCTAGAGTCATCAAAGTCTGGTGGCAAGATAAAAATCAAGATGACTGGCAATGGCTTGGGATGCCGTGGATGACCTTGGTGTCCTTGATGTCTGACCAAGCTCTAAGTGCTCCACAGTGCCCACTTCAGTCACCATTATGGCCACTGGAACAAATTTTTCTCATCTACCCCTTCCACCAGGGGAAATCCTCACATACTTGGGGTAGACATCCCCCTACCTCACCAATGGGTTTGAGGTCTGTCAGTTACCCTCAACCTGATTTAGTCCATCTGCTGAGATGGTTTTACTGGAGTGTGGTCACTAGCCATGTTAGAACTTCTTGGAGCCACAGGTGAGAATTGGGTGAAAGGTGGATACCAAAGGTGGATGAACAGCCCTGAAAAGGGCTCAGCAACCCATATGCTAGAGGTGCTGGTCTTCCTGAACACCGTAAATACTCCTCAACCCATGCTAGTGATGTAATCAAGGGAAAGTCATTTCACTTTCAGGAGCCACAGTTTCTTTATCTGTGAAAAGAGAAGATTACACTGGATAATCTCCAAGCCTCTTCCAGAGGAGCAGGACCCCTTCACTCCTCACTTACTGGAATTCCAGAAATGCCTTTATGTCCCTGGGTGGTCCTTCATGCACATAGCAATATGTCCAGGGTTAAGTTAACCCAGAGGGAGCCTGGATTTCTTATTTTCAGATGGGTATAGGAATGAGTTATATGAGCTTTAGGGTCCCTTCTGGTTTTGCCCTTCTTTAGGTTCTACATTCTACATTTTAAATGCCCAAAGGCCTTTTCCAGGCAACTCTATATTCTAAGATCTCTTCTAGCTCTTATGTTCCCAGTTCAAATCCTGCCCCAGAGACTCGTGGCTTTGTGACCCTGGGCAAGTCACTGAATATCTCTTCATCTCTGTTTTCTCATTTGTAAAATTGGGTTAAGTATAGCACTTGATTCACAGGGTTGTTGAGAAGATCCAATGATATCATCTATACAAATGACTTCGTAAACTCTAAAGGGTCTATTTGTAAATGCTAGCTACTATTATCATTCTATTCCTTTTAATAATAATAATAATAATAATAATAGCTAGCATTTATATAGCATTTTAAAGGTTACAAAGTGCTTTACAAATATTATCTCACATAATCCTCACAACAGCCCTTTGAGGTAGGTGCCATTATTACCCCAGTTTTATAGAAGAAGAAAATAAGACAAGCCCAATGTCGTGCAACTAGTAAGCGTCTGAGGAAAGATTCTTCCTGACTCTAGGATTGGTGGTGCCTCATCCAGCCATATCATCCAACTGCCTTCATTTGTAATATTCTTTTCTTCTATACTCCAAGTTCCCTTCCAGTTCTGACATTCGATTATTCTCCACTCTAAAGTCCTTCCAGCTCGAACACTGTGTTCTTCTAAGTTCCTTTCCAAGACTGATGTTCTGTGACTGAATTATATGATTGGGTGGACTTTCTAATTGAAATTTGATTGGACTGGGGCCAGAACACAGGAAGGAGGCAGTAGGAATTCGCCTCATGGAATCCCCAGGGGGCTGCCCTAAGGGATATTTACCCTCATTGACTGGGTGTGGACACCCACCTTAGATGAAAAGACAACTTATTTGTTACAAGTTATTTTTTTTTCCAGCGGGGGTGGGGGGAGGGATGGGAGAGAAAACAAAAGCTTATAATTGAAAAAAAAATAGATGTTAAGGTGAAAAGCCCTGAATAAAACATTTCCTCCTGCACCCTTGGGGGCTAGAACTGTTGGATTGGTGTATGAGCCAGACCAGAACTGATCCTAAATTTTCCCTACCCTGTGGACTTGGATGGCCTTGGCCAGAAGCCTTTCTAGAGCATCCTGCTTCTAACTTTCCCCAAGGCTGTTTTCTCACTCTTTTGGACCTGGAGGAGAAAAACAGGAAATGTCATTAGGAGAGCCCACGGAGCTAGCAAAAAAAGCCTGCTAATTCCTTCTGCAGACACCAAATGTTTTTTGTTTGTGCTTTGTGACAAAGGAGCCGGGTCTTCCTGCTGGTGAAGGGAGAGAGACAGATAGGGGAAGGCCCTGTATTGTGTGAGCTGCCCACAGGCACCTTGGGCCCCTTCTCCCTCACTCCCTCTCCCCACTTACTGTCCTTCTCCCAACTCCCCATGCCTAAGACATAGAGACTCTTGGGCTTGCTCTGTTTATTCAGAGATTATTAGAGTTGGAAAGATTTAGAGGATGCTCAGGGCAAACTCTTCATCGATGGGGAAACTGAGGCCCAGAGAGGGACCTCACCCAAGGTTACACAGCTAGTAAGTGTCCGAGTTGAATATGGTTTTGAGGTCATCTGACTTCTCTAGTCTGTGTCACTTTCCATGATACCAGACACCAGATTGCCCTTCCTAATAGGAGGCCTGTGTAAGATCCAGAAGCCTCACACATGCACAGTTGGATGTCCTTGACCACCGTCATTCTTCCCCCTGCCCCTTCTGCCACTCCCAATGCATCCACTTGCTGTCACGGGCAGAGACACAGGTCCCTTGAATAAATAACCCTCAATATCAAGGGTTCTTAACCTGGGTTCTGTGAACCTGTGAACCATTGAATAAGGTTCAACATTATTGTCTTCCTTTGGAATTTTATGTATTTGGTTTTATGTGTTTATTCTGGGAAGAGGGCTATTCACTAGACCCCTATACATCTCACATTGGAAGTCTACTCCATCCTGGATTATTCTATTCTTCTTCCTCTGATTGGCTGGTTCCTTCTTGAATCACCATTTTAGGTTTTTTTTTTTTTTTTTTTTTGAGTTAAGTGACTTGCCCAGGGTCACACAGCTAGTGAGTGTGTCAGACACTGGATTTGAACTCAGGTCCTCCTGACTGAAGGGCCAGTGCTATATCCACTGTGCCACCTAGCTGCCCCTACTGAATCACCATATTAAAGAAATTGCCCAGGCTAGCCATGTATGTCTTCATTCCTCTCCAAGGTTTACTCCTGACTCTTTGGCCTTTGCCTACCATCCGCCTACCATTCTCCTAACACCCTTGGTGTGTGTGTGTGTGTGTGTGTGTGTGTGTGTGTGTGTGTGTGTGTGTGTGTGTGCAATGGGAGAAAAAAAAGTTAAAATGAAAAGCCCCCAATAAAACAATTCTTTATTCACTATTAGAGCTGGAAGCAATCCTTTTCAATCTCCTTTTCTGTGACATATTCCCTCATTAAAATGTAAGCTCTTGGGGCAGCTAGGTGGCGCAGTGGATAGAACACTGGCCCTGGATTCAGGAGGACCTGAGTTCAAATCCAGCTTCAGACACATAACACTTACTAGCTATGTGACCCTGGGCAAGTCACTTAACCCTATTGCCTAGCTCCCCCCCACAAAAATGTGAGTTCTTAAGGACTGGACTGTCTTTCTGCTTGTATTTGTATCTTTAGTGCTTTGCACAGAACCTGGCACATAGTAAATGCTTAAGAAATGCTGGTCACCAGACTTCCAAGAGGGTCCAGGCTGGCTTGATATCCCTTCAACATTCTCACATCACACATCAGATTTGTAATATAAATTCTTGCTTTCCCTTTCTTCTTCCTTTTCTCCAATGGAACGTAAGCTCATTGATGACAGGGATTCTTGACCTTTTAACTTTGTCTCCTCAGTGCTTAGCATAATGCTGGTCACATAGTAAATGCTTAAGGCAGCTGGCTGGTGCAGTGGGTAGAGTGCTAGGCCTGGAGTCAGAAGGACCTGAATTCAAATCCTATCTTAGGCACTTACCAGCTGTGTGACACAGGACAAGTCACTTAACTTGTCTGCCTCAGTTTCCTTAATCATAAAATGGGGATAATAATAGCGTACTTAGCCGAGAATATAGTAGGCCTTTAATAAATGTTTATTCCCTTTCCCCTACATATGAGTTGTGCTTATGATTTCATTGGTATAGAGAACTCATGGATGTTGTTCAGTTAGTCATGCCCAACTCTTTGTGACCCCATGGATTGTAGCACTTTAGGCCCTTCTATCCTCCACTATCTCTTAAAGTCTGTCCAAGTTCATATTCGTTGTTTCCATGACACTATCTATCCATCTCATCCTCTCCCATTCCCTTTTCCTTTTGCCTTTAATCGTCCCCACCTCTTGGATGAGTAAAGTCCATTAACCAAGTTTGGATCAGCATTTTGTCTGCAATTTATGGTCTTTGAGAGTTTGCTTAGAGTACTGAGAAATGAAGTGCCAGGGGTCATATAGCCCATACATGTCACATGGCATGCTTGAACCCAACTCTGGTTCCCAGGCCAGCTCTCTATCCATTTTTCCATATTGCCGCTAGACGCGTGGTACTTAATAAATAAATGCATGTTGGCTTTCATTGGAAAGGGGCCCAGAATGCAAAATGTCAGAGTTTACTTACAGCACCTTAGAATATAGAATGTTATAACTGCAAGGAACATAAGATTATAGAATGTTAGAGTTGAAAGGGTCCCTAGAATGTCAGAGCTGGAAGGAACCCTAGAACATAGAACATGTGAATGCCAGAGCTGGAAGACACCCTTGGGCATGGAAATTAGAATCGTCAGAGCTTGGAGGGTCTGAGAGGTCATCTGTCCCAACCCTGTCTTTTTACACATGAGTAAACTAAGACTCAGTAAGGGGGAGGGACTTGGTCACATGGTAAGTAGTAGCTCTGGAATAAAACCCCACGTCTTCTGAGTTCTGGTACGTGACTCTCTCCTCTGGCAGGCACGTGTCTAGGGATGTGCAACATAGTAAGCCCACTCTTGCTTGGGTTTTTTTTTTTTTTTGGATACCCCAATGAGAAAACACAAACACACGCCTGACATATGTTCTCTGTGTACCTTTAGACACCAAAATACGCCTACAAAAAGGCGTGTGTGTATGCACGCACCCACACACGAGCTTGTGTAGACATACACACACCACACATACACATGTTCTCTCACTTCCCAGAAATAGGCTTCTTTATACCCACACATGAACTTTTCTGCCTGATGCAGAGCTGATTACTTTCATCTACATCCTCCTTGCAGACATTTTGTATCTAAACCTTAGTATATGATACTCTGCTCTACATATAAAAACAGAACACATTTTCTCTCCCTCCTCTCTGTCTGTCTGTCTCTCTATGTCTCTCTTTTCTTCTATCTCTCTGCCTCTGTCTCTAAGTTTCTGTCTGTCTCTTTATATCTCTGTCTCCATCTGTCTGTGTCTCTCTACACACACATGTATATATAAATATATGTATACGTATGGATGTATGCATCTAGATCTTCTTTGAGAGCAGAGACTTTCACCTTTGTCTTTGTACCCCTAGCACTGACTCCATATTTGGGACATAAAAAGTATTTAATAGATGCTTATGGATTGATGGTTTGGATTTGGACCAGTTAATTGGTGTAGGCAGTCCCTGGTGAGGAAATTCCCTCTGCTAGTACAGATAGGCTATTCTTTGGCAACTTAAAGACTTAGAGAGTTGTCTGGGGGTGAGGTGGGGAGGACTGAAAGGTTCAGTGACTTACCCAGGGTCATGTAGAATGTGTCAAAGGGAGGACTTGAACCCAGATCTTCTTAATACATTATGCCCTGCTACCTTTTTTTGGGGGGGTGGGGGGAGAGGAGGCAATTGGGGTTAAGTGACGTGCGCTAGCTAGCAAGTGTCTGAAGTCGGGTTTGAACTCAGGTTCTCCTGACTCCAGGGCTGGTGCTCTATCCACTGTGCCACTTCGCTGTCCTACCCTGCTACCTTTCACAGGCTTTCTGATTTTTAAATCTTAAAGTGCTATAGATATGCACACAGCCATTCCTTATGTTCATTTCTCCCCCTTCTGGCCCTCTTTCATACTCCTTCAGACCCTTTGTTAAACTATTCATTCTTTATTATTAACGTACATTTATGAAAAATTTTTTCACAGTTACAAAAGTTCACGGTTATAAAATTGTCTCCGTACAAAGATTGGTATCTTCCCTTCCCCCCTCCCACCCACAGACATCGCACATCATGGGACAGTGGTTAAAAAAGTGGAAAGCCCTACTCTCCAAGAGCCAGCCTGATGGCCAATAGGCAGGGGCAAGGACAGACCTCTCATCTTGCTTTGCTTTCTTCCTCTCTGTTTCTCCTGGAAGAGGGCAGTTCAATTCCTCTGGCCTTTGGAAGTCATGACCATGAGGAGTGAGTGGAAGAAGGTGGTCCTGGCAAATTCCTCCTTCTTGGAGAGCTTCCGGGCTACCCTCTCCATTTCTATGCATGTGGGAGAACGCAGGGAAGAAGGACACTAAGAGCATGGGAAAAAGGGAGTGTCTGGATGGCCAGAACGGAGCTGCTGTGGATCTCCCCTGATTATGAAGGGGAAATTTCTGATCTGCTCAGGATCAATCTCTAAGGTGTTTTGGGTCTCCCCATCACTCATGCTTGTCTGTCCCCGCAAGGTTCTTTTTTTGGGATGCGTCGTAGGAATAAGTGAAAATGACCCTAGGGCTGAGAGAGGAGTGGTGGGGAATGGAGAATTTCCAGACCAGGCTCCTTCAATGTCTTTCAGACCTTGCCGGCCATGCAGACCTCTGACGTCCTCTAGTCTAACATGAAGGACATTTCTGCAGCCTAAACCAGTTCTTGAAGGATGGGAGAAGAGAGAGAGTGGGAGACAGGGAAGAAGGGGGAAAGACTGTCCAAGACTTTCAGACCATGTTTTCCTTTCTCTCTCTCTCTCTCTCTCTCTCTCTCTCTCTCTCTCTCTCTTCTTTCACTCTCTCACTCTCCTTTCTTTCTCTTTTCTTTTTTTCTCTCTTCTTCCTTTTTTCCCTCCCTCCCTCCCTTCCTTCTTCCCTCCCTCCCTCCCTTCCTTCCTTCATCCCTCCCTCCTTTTTTTCTTTCTTGCTTTCCTTCTCTTCTTTCTGAGGGCCAGTTCCACCTTATACCAGTTAGCTGAGGCCTTCAAGCCCACTTTGGCATATCAGAAAACACAGCAGCAGCAAGGAACATACCAGAAAACAGTGCAGGAGACCTGAGCTCAGCTCCTAGTGGGAGCTTGGCCCCATCACAGGTGGAGCCAGATACATTTTAAACCTTACATAGATACACACATACACAGAGATACAAACAAGTCAAACTGTAAAAAATTAAAATTAAGCCTTGTGGGAAGACCAAGGGCGTTTATCACCAGGGCATTGTGAACAGTTGTGACCAGGATTGCTACATTGCCTTTAAGAGATTTCTTTTTCAATATGTTTTTGTGTTTTGGGACATCCCCAGCAAAGAGATGGAAGGCAATTTATTGGCAAGAGAAAGGGGCTCTACAGAGTAAACCTCGTGCTTACTGAGGTCCACTGTTTCCTTAGAAATCCCAGAATATTAGAATGGGAAGGGGCCTTAGCAATCATCTAGTCTTTCTTACCCCTTCATTTTACAGATGGGAAAACTGAGACCCAGAGAGGGGAAGTAATTCACTCAAGGCAACATAGTTAGTTAGCAGCAGAGCTAAGAACAGAAGCCAGGCCTCCCCTTGGCTCTGGGTACAGTGCCCTTTCTGATGTACACTATGGTTCTTTTGTGTGCGTGTGTGCCCACACGCTTCAGAACATTTCCACAACTGGAAAAATATCTGCTCTTTAAAGGCATCTATCCTGTTCATAAAGGTTCACTCTTTAGCTTTGCCACTGATGGAGACAGAAAAATACAGGTGGAGAAATGCATCTGACCTCAGGTGGCATTTGGCATCTTATTTGGTCCTAGTTCTATGCAAAATAAAATAAAATAAAATAAAAACATACATGTCTTGAAATACATTAACCATACATCAGCAAAGGTCTCTAGGAGATGGTTATAGATTTCTACGGAGTATCCCCATTTGGGGAGGGTTTAACTGTTCTCATTAGTAGTGTTGTTTTGAAAAGGTCATCCCATAATACTAGAGTCTCTCAACTAGAATATTACAGGCTCTGGGAAGAGAACCAAGCAGTCAAAAGAGTTGCCTCACTGGTGGTGGCAGGAAGACAGCAAGAGTGGTCCTCAGCTCTGGATGTCAGGAGCTGAGATTTAGGGATTCCAATAGAGTATGGTCTCTGCTGAGTTCATTTCTCTAAGTTCTAGGAAAGTCTCTGCTGCCCCTTCTGGTTGGATAGCTCCCTGGGAGGATAAGCTTCTTGGGTGGGAGCTGGTCCTCTTATTCCCCCCAAGTCCTCTTGAAGTGCTTGGGGGCTATCAAGATGGGAGAGCTGGAGGTCACTGAGAAATGGGCTGAGCAGAAAGCTTCTTATAGGGTGATTCCATCCAGACAGCTCTGCCAAGTTGCTGAATCTTGACAGGAGGGGCGGTTGGATGCACTGATGTGGAATCTTTCGTATCTCTATTCCCCCTCTCCCCACCATATACCTAGCTTCATTTAGATCCCTCCCCAGTCTACAATGCTTCATCCCTTCCCTGATTTCACATGCCTTCTTTCTGTCTCAACCCAAACTCTCTGAAACTCCGCCATTGTCTCTCACACCATCTTCTTCCATTTGCTAATGACCTATTCCTTCTGAGCTTACACAACCTGTCTTGCATCTCTCTAATGCACTTATCAGGTAATGCTATGCATTACAGGGGTTAGTGGTGGTGTCAGTCCTCTCCCCACCTCTCCCACTAGACCATCAGCTCCATGAGGGCAGAGATCATGCCTTATCTAAGCCTTGTGTCTCCCTCAGTGTCTAGCACATTGCTTTGCTCTGAACACAAACGGTGTTTAATAATTATTTGTTGGCTGAGTGAATGAACAATAAATCCAGGTGTCATCACAATCTCCTATTAATCATTCTTTTACTATATATGAAAAGGTGGAAAGAGGTAGTGTGACTTTGAACAAGTTACCTCACCTCTCGAAGACTATAGGTAGTAGAAGAATTGGTGATCTGCATCATTAGAGAGATGTTTCTTATTGTCAGTTCCCTCTACTGATGAAATTGCAGGGCCAGTTTAAAAAAAATAGAGTAGAATCCTCTCGTAAGGCTGATGTTAGGTGGCAGAGAATGATTCACCTCAGCTTTGCCATTGGGGGCCTTCTCAGTTGACCAAATTGCATCAGAATGGTATTGTACATGGTTATACTGGAGGTTATAATTTTAGCTGCAATGTCTCCTCTATCTGTCCCCCTTTTCCCACTCAGCTCAGGCCTCCATCACCTCTCAGCTGGAGTATTGCAATAACTTCCTGATTGACTTTCCTGCCTTAAGTCTTGCCCATCTCAAATCTATTGTCTAGGCAGCTGCCAAAATTATCTTCCTGAAGCACACAGCTATATGCCCTCCCTCCTACCAGTCACCTTTCCCCATGCCTCCAGTTGATGCTTTCTTTCCCCTGAGATGACTTCCTATCTACTTTGTTTGTATTTTAAGAGGATGATGTATATATTTGGTGTTTCTTCTGATAGAAGGCAAACTCCTTGATGCCAGGGCCTGGTTTTTTGTTTGTGTCTTTCTGTATCCCCAGCACCTGGAATAGTGCTTGCAACATAGCGAGTCCTGATTTAAATGCTCATTGAGTGAATGAATGAATGTTTAGTATATCGGTACCTGTGCTACAACAGATTTCTTCTCTGCTTGTGATCTACCAAGTGACGACATATCCATTGGTACTGGTGAGTATAGAACATGGGAGTGTTGGGGTGAGCATTATCCTTGGCTTTCTGCACAAGAGTGGTGCCCATGCCCAAGTATGCTTATGGACACATGGCCCATTCTCTCCACTTTCCTGTTCCCATTGTTTTAGTCTCAGGGCCTTGTGACCTATCTCTCCAATAGATAAATTGATCAGGAGATATTTGTTAAAAGCCTACAGTGTGCAGAACACCATGGCCAGTGTTTAGGGAGGTACAGTGCCTAGCATACTGTATTTCCCAAGTACTTAGGAAGTACTTGTCTTGCGGATTGGTGAGTGGCTCTCCAGAATGTGAGATTCTGGTCCTACCTTCCTTAAAATAGATCTCTAAGTTTACTTCACTTGAGGTAGCCCATGTTACTTCTTTGCTTAAGAACCTTTAAGGAATCCTATTGCCTCTAGGATCAGATATCAACTGCTTAGCTTGGCATTTAATGCTTTCCAGACTCTGGAAATCTGGCTCCAGCCTCCTTTTGCAGGTTTCCTTCTCCTTACTATGAATCTCCTCTGCCCCAGCCACTATACTGACAAAAAGAGCCAACTTGCTCTTTTCCAACTCTATATTCTATTTCCTGTCTCAATGCCTTTGCTCTGACTGACACCATCTCTTCCATCCCTCCCCTGTCAATTTTGCTCTTTACTCACCTTTGCCCTTAGAATCCTCAGCTTCCTTCAAGGATCGGTTCACACCACTTCTCATAGAAACCTTTTTGGATGGCCTAAGTCGTTAGCACACTCTCTCCTTCTCCTCAAATTAGCCTGTGTATACTCAACTGCTTACATGGTCTCATTCCAATACAATGTAAACCCCTTGAGGGCAGGAGGTGCTTTTGTTTTATCTTTGCATCAGCACCACTGTCCTCTGAACCGGGTAGGTTCTTAATAGCTGCATGTTAAATAAAGGGATTAAGTCAATCTCTAATCAAAACTAATGGAAAGTTGAATCAGCCTCAGGGGTTATAACAATATTGAGAATCTGGTATTACCCTGGTGGGCACCTTGGAGAGATGCACCACTTAACAAGTGAGAGTAAAATAACTAACTTTATGACCTAGACTATTGAGGGTTCCCCCTTTGCCCCCTCATAGGTATTTTTATTCTATGTTTCATTATCTCCATCACCCTTTACCAGAGCCATAACTAGCAAGTTTGGAGACTAGGGCAAACTTGGAGCAAACCTCACAAAATATATCCTCAAACTAAATTTTGAGGACAAATTTAGTTTTGGTGAGGGAGGATAGATTGTGATATCAATAGTATATCAATGGCATATTTTAACTAACTATTCCTGTTAACTAAGTGCTAAGTTCGGTTGTGTTTATGCTGCTGAAGTATAAATGCTGACTGCACCCTCTAAAATTTGGAACCCTGGGGAAATATCCTGATTGCCCCACCCTAGTTATGGTTCTGTCCTCCACTGGGTTCTTTGCCCCTTACAGTTCACATGGTCAAGAGTCCCAGGATGGCATGTCTCCAACTCTCCTAGGGGTTGGGTCTCACTTCAGAAAGTGAGGAAGATGGAGTGCAGGACAGGAAATGGGGCCTTGAGAGTGGCGATTATTCTTGGGGATTACCTTAATCTTTCAAGTTGACTACAATTGATGGAGAAATGAGGGGAGAATGGCAAAAGCCCAGAAAGTGTTTTCTCTCTTGGTGGCAGTAGCCAAGTAGGAGTAGCCTAATAGGCTTGAGGGAGCTTGGTATGGGAAGGGGTTATCATTGAAGGTTTCTGAACTTTTAGCCATCGGGAATCAGCAGAGCCAATTGTTGGAAGATTGGCATGAAGGGTATTGGCATCATCGCCTGATGACTAATCTCATTTTGACAGTGACAGTGGTTGGCAATGCCTGGGATGGGGAGCCATGGGACTGGACTGATCTCCTCATCCTCGCTGGGCTAGCATTGTTAGTGTTAGCAGCACTTAGCAAAATGGAGGGAGACCAGGGAAACTGAGTCAGATATCTTCCTCTTCGCTTGCCTTGTTCCAGCGGTGGCAACAGTTAGCAGTGATCCCCAGGAGAAAATTGGTGGCCACGGAAGCGATGGAGACCACAAAACCCACGAAGGCAATGAATAGGTAATCATCCAGCGTTAAAGTCAGGTGACAAGCTTTGAAGCTTTCCTCTGTGAGGGAGAAGAGCGGGGCACCCTCCACTTCTGGGGGGCCCCGGCACTCGGCCAACTGGGAATCTGTAACAGAGAAATCAGAGAAGCCTTTTGATCCCGGGGGAGAAGAGATCCCCCAATCTCTGGGGGCAGTGCCCGGAGGGATGGAGTCTTGCTATTCCACCTCAGGCTGAATTAGGGGCTCCCTGAGGGTAAGGCCTGTGCTTGTTACGATGTTACGAGTCAACTAGATATCTCTTGGCCGAGTGTTGCCATCTTTAGTCAGGGAGGTAGGCGTTTTCTCCTGTTAAGGAGCAAATTTTGAGTTGCCTTTGGTTTCTCTATGGGAAGGGAGTTTTCTCCCATTCTTTCTGTTGCTGTGTCTGAATTCACTCACCCTAACCTTCTGAGGTCACTTTTACAGTGGCTTGCTATGTAACTGCCATGGCGCACCATCCCCTAACTTCATCATGTTAACTTATTTTTTCTATATGGGGGACACCCAGGCCAAGACACCCTACAATATCAGGCCACTGCAGCCAGTGCCACATGAAGGGGCTTCATCTTGACATCAATAACCTTAGATTAAAAAAAAAAAAACAAAACCTTGACATAACAAGTCAGTAGTCGATTCACATGATCCTTCTGGGAAGTGTTTTAGCATCATTATCCTTGGAGGTGGGGTAGTCTCATCAAACCCATCATTGGGTCACTTGTATTTGGCAAAGCCAGATCATGGCAGTAAGGTCAGGGGATGTAACAAGAAGGAGAAATGAGAGGCCAAAAAGAAAGGGAAACATAGAGTTCCAAGTTTAGTGGCTTAAGGGAGTGTGGTATAAAGAAAGATATGGGAGCAGCAGTCCTGGAGCCTGGGTTCTAATCTTATTTCTGCCATTGATTCATTGTGATCTTGTCTAAGTCACATGAGGCTTCTGTAGTCTTCTGGCTTTCCATCTGTATAATTAGTCAGGCAGTGTGCCATAGTGGATAGAGTGTTGGATTTGGCAAAGTCAAGAAGATTTGGGTTCAAATCCCACCTTTGTTCCATACTAGTTGTGTGACTCTGGCCAAGTCACTTAACTTCTCTGCCCCTCAGTTTCCTCCTCTGTAAAATGAAGAGGTTCTACTAGATGGCCTCCAGGGCCCCTTTCAGGTCCAAATCCATGGTCTTACAATGAGAAAGAGGTTGAGACTTTTTAAGGACTTTCTGAGTTTTATGATTCTATGTCATGAAATAATATTTGTAAAACTCTTAGCAAGCTCCTGGCACATGATGGGCACTTAAAAGCTTATTCCCTCCCCACTCTCCTCTTTGGAAGCTCTGGTGGTCAGCAAGGGCAGAAATAAAGTGAAGGGAAGAAGAAAATCTGACTTGATTACTGTCTCCAAAAAGTCCTGAACACCTGTTTTCTGTAGCTTCTCCCATGAATTTAAGAACATATTAAAGGAAATAAACAGCCTCCTAGAGTTGTGCAGTATTTGAAATGGCTCCATCCATTGCTTCTCTGTGTCCCATAATGCATCCCCATTAATGCTTGGCCCAGGCACCTAAACCTCACATGTGGGTTCTCTAGATATTTTCAGCCCTGAAGGAGTTCCTTCCCACAGCTCTGTGGCAGAGATGTAGTCGTGACCCACGGCCCCCATATTATTCTGGTCTTGGGCCCACCCACACCCACAACTCAGCCCTCCCCGTGCTCCCCTTGAATTTTCCCTACTCCTCTGTCCTTTCCCAGTGGGCTTCCTAACCCACACTGCAGGAAAGGAATAGCTGTGCTCATATGCCATAGCCTGCTGTTTTGGCCATAGGGCAGGGTTTGGAGGAATGCAGTGCCCTGCTTGGTCGAGCCTCTCTGCACAGAATTCTGCTATTTCAGAAATGTCTCAGGTTTGGTTGTGACTGGCCCCTGCATTCACAGCTGGACCCATTCTATGGTACCCTCTGGCTTGGTTAGTACTTAAGTTAGGTGTTTTATCCAGACCCTTTCAACCCCCAAATCCTGGAGAAACTGGGAATCAGCTTGGACTTTTTGGCCACTTTTTAACTTTATGGGTTCCCAAATCCCAGCCTCATGTCCCATAAAATTCTACCCTTAGCCCTCTTCCGAGATCCTTCCGATGATAATACCAGCTAGCATTTGAATAGCCCTTTAAGATGGGCTAAGTGATTTATATATGTTATCTCAGTTGACCTTCACAACAATCCTGCCAGGTAGGTGATGTTATTCTCTCAATTGTACAGATGAGGAAACTGAGGCAAGAGAGGTTGCCTGACTTTCTCAGGTCATGCAGATATTAAGTGTGTGAGGAAGGATTCCAACTTAGGTCTTCCTGACTCTTAAGTCCAACATTCTATCCACTACTCAGCCTAGCTGCTCCTTGTGCCCCCAAAGCCTTAGTTAGGCAGTGGGGGGGGGAGGTGGGAATAGTAGTGGTCTTGGATTTGGAGCCTCTGGATTTGATCCCAACTCCAACATTTCCTAAATGTAAGACCCTTGGCAAGCTACTTCCCTTTTCTGGATCCCAGTATCCTCCTCTTCAGTAAGATGAGGATGCTAATACACTATCCTACTCACTGGATTGTTGCACAAAAGTACTCTAGAAAAATGAGCTAATATGATTATCACCCAGAAGAGAAAAACTTCTCTTTGTTTGGAGCAGAGCCTAAGCAATAGTAACAGCAGCCATCACCTAACTCGCATTTCTATAGCATTTTAACTCAGAAGCTTGGGAGAGGGTCGTCTCTGGTCGTCATTTCCTTTTCATTGTCCTCAGTCAACAGCTGTGCAAAGGGAAGGCTGGATAAGAAGCCAGGGGGCAGAGTTGAAAGCCTGCTTCTGCCACTTACCTGTGTGACCTTGAGGAAATCACCTGTCCTCTCTGGGACTCAGTTTCCTTCTTGGTAAAATGAAGGAATTGGACCAGATGACTTCTAAATTCCCTTCCAGCTTTCCATCTGTGCTTCTAGGACTCAACTTGAATGGGGTGAATGGATTCTTAGCCTGTGATCTGTGAACTTGTTTTTTTTAAAAAAACATCTTGATAGCTGTATTTTAATAGAGTTGGTTTCCTTTGTAATCCTATGCGCACTTAAGCACATTATTCCGAGAAGGCGTTAATAGACTTCCTCAGATTGTCAAAGGGGTCCACGACATACACAAAAGGCTAAGAACTAGCTGGGCCCCTTCAAGAACGTTGGGTTTCAAATCAGAGGCTGTGTTTGAATCTCATCTCTGCTGTGACTGATCGTTTGTACGACTGTGGGCAAATCACTTCCCTACTCTGGCCCTGTTGAATGAAGGGGCTGACTAAGATCCCTTGTAGATTAAGTCCTATGATCATATGATCTCTCCTTCCCTCTTCCTCCAAGGCATCTTGCCTCCCCCCTCCCCCAACCCTGACGGACCATCTCCTACCTGCTGTACAGCGCTGAATCTTATTTCTCAGCCACTTCAGGAGGGGCTCCATGGTACAGCCACATACCCAGGGGTTCCCACCAATCTGTAGGGTCACTAGCCCGGGCAGACCCTCCAGGGCCTCAAGACTGAGGAAAGCCAATCCCCCATAGCTGAGGTCAAGTTCTCGGAGCTGGGAGAGACCCTGGAAGGCCTGAGGGTGGACTTTTCTCAGCCAGGGGTTATGGCTCAGGTCGATGCGTACCAGCCCTTGGGCCTGGAGGAACATGTCAGCAGGGATGTGGCTGAAGTTGTTGTAACTCAGGTCCAAGTGGGCCAGTCTCTGAGCGTGGAGGAAGAGCCCAGGAGGCAGCTCGACCAGGGAGTTATTCCGTAGGTCTAACACCCGGAGCTCCCCATAGCAGGTGAGGTAGCCCGGTGGGACAGTGGCGATGCGATTGTGGGCGAGGCTGAGGTTTCGAGTGTCCAGTGGGAGGTCGGGAGGCACAGAGAAAAGGCGCTGGCTGCTGCAGTCGACCACTTGGCTGCGGCAGGTACACAGGACCGGGCAGCTGGTGACAGCATCGGCCAGGGCCAGCCCTGCTGTAAAGAGGAGCGAGGCCAGCAGCAGGGCTGGCTTCAGAGAGCAGGGTCCGACCAGCTGGGACCAGCTGGGGCCCATTTCAGTCCTCTGCCAGCAGCAGCACGGCCAAGAGGAGCCCATCACCCTGGGTCTCAGAGAAGAGTCACCGGGGCAAGAAGGCAGCTACATTGTGGCCAGGGGCTGGGGGAGGTGGGGCTCCTGTTCACGGGCTGTCATTGGCTCTGGCCAGCCTGGGAGCATGGGAAGCATGAGAGGGCTCCCCAGGTGAGAAGCACCAGCAGGGTTCCTTTGGTGGCACCTGGTGGGAAGGCTCCTGGGGTTCCGGGAAGGTGATCAATACCATAGAAATGAAGGGAGATGTCCGGTGGGACCAGCTGGCAGCAGTCCTTAAAGCTAAGGCCCAGGATACTCTGGGCCATTGAAAGTCATCAAAGATCACAAGATATTCTCGGTTAAGTGTCTGACTGGGGTGATAGGGGGAGGGCTGAAGGCTCAATTTGGCACCTCCCCCACCCCTACCTAGGTCCCTGCACTTACTCAAAGCCACTGAAATCTCTTAGGGGGCAAATCCAGTCCTCTGGATCCTAGCACTCAGGGCTTCAGAACTCATCTCGTGGAGATATTTAATAGTCAAAGAGAGACAAGGGATTAGCCTTCTGGGAAGGATACCCAGGCTGAAGTGGGTCTCCATGGGTTCCACCGAGAGGTGGCAGAATCCTTAGCAAGGGAGACTTTTCCTGTGCTAAGGAGAATAGGACCAGACAAACCACTCGCCTGAGAAGGTGTCTTCTGCCTGTATAAGGCTTGGGTAGACCATGAGTCCAGAAGATCCAGGAGAAGCCTGAAGGCTCGCCAGAGGGAAGGCTCACCAAACGGAGGGATCACCAGAGGGAGAATCCAAAGCCTTTCCCGTAAGCCAATTCTGTGCTCAGCTCTGAACTTGCTCCTAGTCCAATGGTCTTTTCCTTCATTCGGCAGTGAGTGGTTAGAAGTCCCCACTGCATCATCTGCCAACGAGATTTGAAGAGCGGATGCTTAGCAGGGGGCTCAGAAAAGGAGACATTTGCTGCCTGGCACATTCCTATGGCCTTCTTCTCATGGTCTCCTCTCTCCTCCTTTCCCTTTCCATGCCCTTCACTTCATGGCTCCATCTCAAAGGTCCCTCCTTGATGCTGACATCATACCCCTTAGCTCTGGACTCCTCCAACCTTGGACCCCTTCTGCAAATGGTTGTTGACTGACTGACTGAGTTGCAAGAGAGTCTCTCCTCCCCTCTAGTGACCCAGATCCACCTATCACAGTGAGAATCCTGTGGCACAGCTAGTCCTTTACCTCTACAGCCATCTTACCCTCCAACCTCCACCCCCCAGCCCCCATTAGCACAAACACACAACTGCCTATTCTGTGACACACACTCACTAGGGCTGGGCTGCCCTCATCATCTCAGAAGAGCCTTTGCATTGCCTCCCAGAACCCCTTTCATTTACTCCCCTCCTGCTCTACCGTTTGCCTCCACCCCCAAGCTGCCTGCCTGGTACTCACCTCCTCTGACATCTTTGCCTCCAGTGGCCTCTCACACACCCAGCCGGAGCTTCCCCTACCATCTTTCACACACAGTACACACCCCTACTCCCAGCATCCTTTTCCATGAATGTTCCCCACCCCCACCCCCTGCATCTACTCCCCTCCCTCCCCCAGACAGCAGTAACATAGTGCATGGGTGGCCTTGCACCACCTTTCACACCCCTTCCCCTCGAGACACATTGTCCCTTCATGCTTGCTGTCCCTTCTGCTCCTCCATCCTTCACTCACCCTCTACCCCAGCATCAGTGCCCCCTCCCATCCTCAATCCCTGATACAAGAAAATGACCCCAGTTCCAGACTTAGTCCTGCCAGCCCCAGGGTGTCCCAGGTGCCTCACCTTACCCCTACCCTTCTTCTCACTTTGCATCCCCTAAAGCAATTACTCACTCTGGCCCAGGAACGCTGCAATCAGTGTGGAGGCAGACAAGGATTTCCCTCTTGGAATCCCAGGTTGTTTCAGGAGAACAGCTTGCCTTCCTTCCCTCCTTTTCTCTTTCCCTCCCCCCCTCTCTCCTCCTCCATGTCTCCGGGCTCCCTGGCCAGCACCTCCTGAGGCTTCCTCCTTCTGTCCCTTTCAACCCCTTTTCCCTGAGATGGGTTGAGAGAAAGGGGAGCTCAGAGGAAAGTTCAGAGGACCCAAATGCCTATTCTTAAAACTCAGCTGGTGCCAAGGCTGCTGGAGTGTGTGGCTTCAGCCAGGTCTCCCTCCCCTTCCTCTCTTCCTCCTCCCCCCCTCCCTCCCTCCCTCTCCCTTTTTTTCCTCGAGGGCCAGGTACTGACGTTTCACTGTCTCTTAGCAACTGCCTCCACATCTCTGAGCAACAGCAGAGCTGGCTACAGACCCCACCAAGATGAGAGAGAAGGGGAAAGAAAGCACAGTTGGGAGACTCTGTAGCCACCCACAGAATCTTAATAACAGGGAGAGGGTAAGAGAAAGGAGAGGCAGGGACAGACAGGGGGAGACAGAAAAAGAGAAGGATGAGGAGCTGCTCGGGGACAACCATTAGGAAAGAACAAGAAACATGGAAGCAGGCAACCATGGGCAGAACTAGGGATGGAGAGCCCAGTACGAGCTAGCCTATCTAAAAATGGGAATGAGCTAAAACATGTGGAAGAGGGGAAAGGGAAATGGAGAAAAGAAAAGAGAAAAGAAACAACATCACTAAAGATGAAGAAAAAAGAAGGGAAATGCACACTCACTGAGATTTGAAAGTCTCTAGCACTTCTTATCAGGGTACTGAATTGACTCAATCAAGGCGCCATTTTTGAATAATAAAATAGACAAAGAGGACTCCCCCTGCTTCTTTATGATTGAACAAGTGGCAAACCAGATGGTGAACTCAGAACACGTCAAATGGCTGTGGAGACAAGTGCCATTTTCCCCTTGGACAATTCCATGGCCTGAGAGGCAGTGTAGTGGAATGAATAGAGGAATGGACTTGAGGTCAATAAGATGTAGGTTCAAATCCTGCCTGTGACACAAACCAGCTCTGTGATCCTGAAAAAAAATCACTTAACTTCTATGGGCTTCAGTTTCCTTAGCTATAAACTGAGCAGGTGAGATTAGATGTCCCATGAAGTCCCTCCTCGTTTTAAATCTATGATCCTATGATTTATCCAGACCTCTGGGACTGAGGCCTTAGGCTTGAGGCTTGGTAGCTTCGCTCTTCATGTGGCTAGCTAAAGCTTAGGAACAGTGAGTAAACAACCACCATGTTCAGGGATATGGTCAGGAAAAGTACGGATTCCTGTGGATGCTGGGGTTTCCTACTATGCAACTGTCCACAAATCCAGGTTGGTGCAATTCATGGTCAAAGTGCTTCAGGAAAGAACAGTTCTCCAGGGGGCAGCTAGGTGGTGCAGTGAATAGAGCACCGGCCCTGAAGTCAGGAGGACCTGAGTTCAAATCCAACCTCAGACCAAACACTTGACACGTACTAGCTGTGTGACCTTGGGCAAGTCACTTAACCCCAATTGCCTCACCAAAAAAAAAAAAAAAGAACAGTTCTCCAAAGTCCAATCCATGTCAACAGTCACATGGCAGGTTCAAAGCTAGCACCATCTTCAGCCGAATTAATCGAGGAAGAGTGTCTATGACTAGGAAGCAGAGAGACCTGTTACAGTCTGCCCTCATTGGGTCTTCTTGGAATAATGTATTTGTTTCTGAGAACCACACTTTAGGAAGGGCATTGAGGAAGAAGAGAAACCTGTAAAAGAAAGCAAGCAGGACAGTGAAGGCCTTTGCTAGATGAGGATCAGATGAAGGACCAAGAGATGTTTACCTGGTGAAGAGAAGGCTTAGGGTCCACAGGAGAGCTGCTTTGGCATGTTTGAAGGGCTATCAAGTGAAAGAGGGCCCTGAGTTCTTCTGCTCAGCCCCAGATGGCAGAATTAAGAGTTACCCAGAGGCAGATGGTAGCTTAATGTAAAGTCAAACCTCCTGAGAAATAGAGCTGTCTAAAAGGTAGCATGAGCTCCCACAGGTGGTAGTAAATTGCCCATTACTGGAGGCCTTTTGGTGGAAGCTGGATGACTGCTTGATGTTCTGGAGAGAATTTCTTTTGATGTGATGACCTCGGCAGTAAAACTCTGAAATTCTTTGATTCCGATTCTAAGCAAGGCTGAAATCTTTCTTCTTTCTCCCATAATGATCATGAGAAGGTAAAATCAGGTCTCAGGGCTATTTACTTTTCTTCGGATTAAGTGAAAGGAGACTCTATCAGGCTAGTGGCTCTCATTTACACCAGTTCAAATGGAGCAGGGTGGTACTGTTCATCTGATTCACCTGAAAGCAGATATTCCCAGAGGAGCGGTTCCAGGCAGATCCCCTGGACCTGTCTAATGGCTCCCGTGTTTGGCAATAGAAAGTGGGGACATTCAGTGAAAAGAGGGAAGGAAGGAAAGGAACATTTAATTGGCACCTGCTTGTTCTTGGTACTTCGCTAAGTGCTTTATAAATATTATCTCATCTGAACCTTCCGATAACCCTGGAAGGTGGGTGCTATTATTATCCCCATTACAGTTGAGGAAACTAAGACAGAAACAAAGTCATTTGCCCAGGGTGACTCAGATACTAGTAAGAATCGAGGCCTTTTCTGAACACAAGTCTTCCTGACTAAAAGCCCAGGGCTCTATCTGATGTGCCGCCAGCTGCTTCTCAGCGAATGCATTTTGGGGTTGTATGATCATAGGGTATTAGAACTGGAAAACAGTCTCAGTATATGGAGTATGAGAGCTTAGAACTCAGGAAGGACTTTAGAACTCAGAATGTAAGATCTGGGAAGGACCTTAGAACTTAGGAAGGGACCTCAGCATGTCAGTGCTGGGAGGGACCTTAGAACTCAAAATGTCAGAACTGGGAAGGCGCTTGGAACACTGAATGTCAGAGCTGGGAAGGACCTTAGAACTTAGGAAGGGACCTCGGAATATCAGAGCTAGGAGAGACCTTAGAACATAGAATTTCAGAGCTGGAACAGGACTTTAGAACTTAGGAAGGGACCTCAAGATGCCAGTACTGGAAGGGACCTTAGAACTCAAAGGGACGGAATTGGGAAGGCCCTTGGAACACTGAATGTCAGAGCTGGGAGGGACCTTACAAACTCAGAACGTCAAATCCATAGGGGACTTCCGAGGTTATATGGTCAACTCTTTCATTTCACAAATAAGAAAATTGAATTCCACGGACGGGAAGTGACTTGTCCTAAATCTCACAAGCTGAGTTGGGAGTTGAACTCAGGTTTCCTGATTCCCAGGTCAGTGTTTTCCTCACTAAACCAGTTTCCTATCGATGAAGTCAAGAATAGAGTCTGTCATAAACAGCCAAAGTATGAGTGTCGCTCAATTGTTGTTTGCAGCTTCTCTGATCACCTTTCCTGACAGTTACACAGGCCATTCAGCAGGGGCCAGGGCCCTCCTGTCTCTTCTTTAGGCTGGACTTCCCACTTCCCACTTTAACCTGCTACACGGCACTGACAACCCCACCTGTTTGGGGCTTCGTCCCTGCCTTTCCAGGAAGCCCAGAGCATCTTCTTTTCTGGGGGTTCTCGTCGGTTCTCCTGCTCATCCTGCTGTCTAGAACCTGTTCTCTGTCTGCTTTATTCCGTTCCTTCTTGCTCATCTCTGGCCTCATGACTGTTGGCCTGGATTCTGGCCTGCCCTCTGGCATCTCAGCATTCCTGATTATTGTCTGTCTGACCAATTAGACTATAAGAAGGGCAAAAGGCTAGGCTTTTTCTTTTTCTTTTCTCTGTAGCCCTGGTGTACACTACAGTGCCTGGCACATAGTAAGCACTTAGTAATTGCTTGTTGGCTTATCCAGCTTCTGACCCACTGTGACTCTTGGCCCTGACTCCTCAAATATATCCTGACAGTGGCTTACCAGCTCAGGCCTGATTCATTGCCTCTGGACTTCCAACGCCTGCCTGGTCCTGAGCAAGTCTCCGTGCTTACTCAGTCTCAGTTTCCTGCCTGCCCAGCCTGTTGAGAATCACTTTACTTTTTTGAGCCTCAGTTTCTTCATCTGTTAAATGGGAATTATAATGTTAAAGAAATAAAGGACAGTTATTGTACTATATATGGGAGTTTCTCATCCACAAGAAGAAGAGAAGCCATTTGAATGTTGATAGAAAAGATAAAGAAAGAGATATAAGATCAGCAGCGTCAGTCTGGTTGCCACAGATGGGGAAGTGATCCAGTTCTGACATTCTATGTTCTGTGTTCCAAGCTTCCTTCCAGCTCCTACAATCTATGTTTGGAGTTCTCTTCCTGTTCTGACATTCTCAGCCCCCTTCTACCTCTGATATCCCATGTTCTATGCTCTCTTCCAACTCAGATGTTCTATGTGCTGAGCTCTTTTCTGGTTCTTCTATTTTACGTACTAAGCTCCCTGATGATTTCTGACTCTCATAAGGGTGATACATACCTGGGCTGAGCCTGGGTCACATGGCAAGTGCTTTGTCACTTAACTGGACCTTTCCCTGTCTATTGCAACCAGCTTGCTCTCACTGATCTTTTTGCTCTTCTGTCTAGAGGTTTGTAGGACTACAGATTTAGAGATGAGAAGATATTAGAGACCATCTAGCCCAACTTTCTCATTTTACCCATGAAAGCCAGGAAGTCAAGTGACTTGTCCAAGGCTTCACTGTCAGGAAGCATCAGAAACAGGATTTGAATCCAGATCTTCTAACTGGGGAGTCAATGATCTTTTACCTATGCCCAGTTGCCTCCCTTCTCTTTTATCATTCAAACATAAGCTCTTCTCTTCCAACACTTTCTCCACCCATTTTGGTTGAGGGGACGTACTGGCTATACTATTGTATAACATTAAGAAACCTGTCTCTTACTTCCTATAGAAGTAAAATTATTCCCATTTTATGTTAAATAAGACTGAGATTCAAATTTCAGCCTAATGTCAGAAGAAATTACTTCCTAAAGATTAGAGTATCCAAAAGGAGACTGATGGGTTCTCCCTCCTTGGAGTCCTACAAGCAGAGACTGAATGACCACTTGTTGGCATATTACAGTGGTAATTAATTTTACATACGAACTAGGTGGCAGCTGAGGTCTCTGCCAACTCACAATTCAGAGGCTCAGGAGCTAAAGTAACTTACCCAAGACCAAACAGGTAGTGAGTTTCTGGTCTGGAACTCACAGCCATATCTTCTGATCCAAATTGGGCTCTTTCTATTACATGCCAAGTTCTGTACTTTGCTCTTTAAAAGATAACAAAAGAAATACAAGAATGTGATTTCTTTTCTCAGATAGTTTACCATCTGCTTGGGGATATGAGAGTATCCCATATGAAGTCATTTTTGAATAATTTGAAGTCAATAAAATTAAGTGCTAACCTGCACAGAGAAGGCTCAGAAAAGTGAGAAACAAATGTGGTGTAGTGGAAAGACTTCTGAATTTGTAATAAAATAACAGCTCCATGATTTACTGGCTCTGTGCCCTTAAACTCTTGACCTCAGTTTCTTAATTTGGGAAGAGTGGATTGAAGAGTAGATAGATCATATCCAAGGCTCCTTTAAGGTCTAACTACTTTAATCTTACGATCTCATAATGAAGGACGATGTTGGTGGGAAAAGTTTCATGATCAATGGCAGAGGCAATTTCATGAGGTCCTGTCACATAAAGGTATTCAAGCAGAGGCAGGCTAGCCACTTTTTGGGGCTGTTGTAGAGAGGATTGATATATCTTTAAGGTTGAGGTTGGATCAAATGCTCTCTGAGAGGGGAAACTAGGTGGCTCAGTGGATACAGCACCAGCCCTGAAATCAGGAGGACCTGAGTTCAAATCCAACCTTTGACCAAACACTTGACACTTACTAGCTGTGTGACCCTGGGCAAGTCACTTAACCTGAATTGCCTAAAAAAAAAAAAAGAAAAGAAAATATATATAAAAGGAGCAGCTAGGTGGCTCAATGGATAGAGCACTGGCCCTGAAGTCAGGAGGACCTGAGTTCAAATCCATCCTCAGACCAAAAACACTTGACACGTACTAGCTGTGTGACCTTGGGCCAGTCACTTAACCCCAATTGCCTCACTAAAAACAAACAAACAAACAAACAAACAAATGCTCTCTGAGGATTCTAGGATTCAAAGGAAATTACATTTGGGCTTCGCCTGTAGTGGCATTTGCTGTCTATATATCTTGTTGTTCAGTTGTTTCAGTATGTCCAACTCTTCATGACCCCATTTGGGGTTTTCTTGGCAAAGATCCTAGAGCGGTTTGCCGTTTCCTTCTCCAGCTCATTTTACAGGTGAGGAAACTGAGGCAAAGAGGGTGAAGTGACTCTATCTACTATACCACCTAGCTACCCCATATCTATCTATCTATCAATCTATCAATCAATCTATCTCTCTATTTATCTATCTATCTATCACATATATACATGTATATATCACACATATATATGTATGTACACATATCCATTTTTTTTTATCATTCTCTTCCGATATTCAATGGAGTTCAGAGACATTCCTGGGAGAGGCCACCATCCTACCATTATCCCTACACTGTATCTGTGTTTAATGTTTGTTCAGCAGACTGTCATCTAGGCAGATAAAATTGCTGCTTTCTGTACCTCACTAAAAGTGTTGCGATGTCAGTTCATTTTCTACAGGTTCACTGATGGCATCTTTGGGACAACCACGGAAGCGGGTAAGATGACAGGGATGATAATGGATTTCTTCCATGGTTTTAATTTCTTCTGCTAGGTCTCCAGATTTTGAGAGCTTTCCATGCTACATAAATTAGAGGTGGGAAGTATTCAATACAGCCACATTTATTAAAAACATTTTCCTTAAAATTTTATGGGTTAATGTCAAGTCCAAGAAATTGTGGACAACAACTTTGTTATTGTTGTTGTTGTTACTGCTGCTGCTGTTACTAGCAAGAGAATCTGGGCACTTTAGAGGTGATCTTATCCAACCCATCACTGATCGTGAACTTCCTCTCTAACTGAATACCTGAGGGTGGGGAGGCTGCTCCACAGCCACCCAAGGCAGCTCATTCTCTTTGGCAGCTCTTGTTGGTAGGCTATTTTCCCACATATCAAGACAGACTCTGCTTCCCAATAACTTTCCCTCATTGCTCCCAGTTCTGTCCCCTGGGGCCAAGCAGAACAATTCTGATTCCTGTTCCACATGACAGCCCTTCAAATACTTGGGGACAGTTGTCCTGAGATAGTGGTGAGTATTGGACGCTCCTCAGTGTAACTTGGTTGCTCAGAGTTGTGTCCATTGGGTTTAGCATTCTTGAGAGGGAGGGATATGATTACGGCCCACTGGGTAAGGTCCTCGTCATTCCCAGCACTGGGCGTGGGGAATAACTAATAAGAATGAACACGTACATTTGGACAAAGAAATGTTATTACACAATAACTATTTCTGTGAACTTGATTGAACCTCTTCCCTTTTCTGTAAAATAAGTGAATTGGATATCTAGTCTCTATGGTCCTTTCCAGATTGATCATTTTACGTTCTAAGATCCTTTCCATCTCTGACATTCTATTTTCTATGTTCTAAAGTCCTTTCCAGCCTAAATTTCCTGCATTCTATGCTCTAAGACACCTCTCGGTTTTGGCATTCTATGTTACGTGTTCTAGGGTCACTTCCAGTCCTAATATTCTATGTTCTGTGTTCCAAGCAACCTCCCAGTTCTGTATTCTGTGTTCCAGGTCCTAAATTCCCTTTAAACTCTGACATTCTATGTTCTAAGGTCCCTTTTTGTCATAATAGTCAGTGTTTTATGCTCTAAGCTAAATATCAGCTCTGACATTTTATGTTCTCTGTCTTAGGATACCTCCTATGTTCTAGGGTCCTTTCCTATTCTGATATTCTATGTTCTAATGCACTCAGGTCCAATTTAGCCCTAACATAATGTGTTCTAAGGTCCCTTCCCATTTTGATATTCTGTGTTATGTTCTAGCTCTCTCTGAGCTTTGGCATTCTATGGTCTAATGTCCCTTCTAGGTCTAAAGATCCTATTGCAGAAAACTCCTACTTTTGGGAGGCAGTTTTTCAGGCTAAAAGGTTTTGCGGACTAGAAACTCTCCCTGACTTTCATACCATGATTTCTTTGGCATATTTCAGTGTGTGCCTCTCGGTCCTGACCCTTGCATTGTGCAGGATAAATGCTTCCCCGTCATCAGGTGTTTGCACCTTTCAAATCTTTCCCCACTGATATCATCTTCCAATTTAGTCACTGCTCAGGGAAGCTGCACACATTTAGATCCTTTTATCTCTTGCAAAGCCTTCTCTCTGGTCCCTGACAGCATTTTCATCACTCATCACTGTGCTCCCTGATTCTGCCTCATCCTTCCTCTTGGGCCATCCAAAGCCAGTGCAGGACTCAGCCTCCTCCCCCCAGCTAGCTGCTTTGGCACCGAAATAGCAGGCTCGTTAGACACTGCTGTGCAAAGGCCTCAATGACTCCAGGAGAAGTGGGCTCCTCATCTTCTGGGAACTCTGGAGCGAGGGGGCACTAGCCTCCGCTTCCTCCTTCTTCTGACAAATCCGCCTCTGCCCACAGCCCAGAATAGCAGCAGCCTTTGTGTTTGCCATCAAGAACTGCAAACACAGCCAACTTGCCTCTCATCCATACTCCAGGTCTGTCGACATCAATGCTTTCCAGGTTTTTGTAGCCACTGAAGAAAGAATGGGTGGTTTTGGGCAGGCAACAAAAGGCGGGCTGACTCCTCCCAAAAGATGTGTGAACCTGTCCCTAAGGCCATGACTTTTGGCTTTAGGGATGAAGGGCGTATGTGCTGCAGAGTGTAGGTTTCTGTCAGTAGTGGTAGTAATGGCTCTTTCTTTGGGTGCATGGAGATACAGAACCACGGGAGCATCACTGTTCTAACCGCATCGAACGCTTGTCACCCATCTGCTCTGTGTGTCTGTCACCTCATCTGCAAAGTGAGGGGATTATATGCAGTTGTCTCTAAGGTCCCTTCCAGGTCTAAAACTGGAATCCATTACATCCCTCCCATTCCAACCCTATTTAGTCTTGAGGCTCAGAGGTACCAGAGGATTCATAGGTTTTAAAGCTTGGAGGAACCTTAGAGATGATTTGGTCTGTAACTTCTTAAACCTTTTTGTGTGTCATGGATGGATGCACCCCTTTAGCTGTCTGGGGAAACCTAGGGGCCCCTTTTCAGAATAATAGTCTTAAAATCATAAAATAAAGTATATAGGATTACAAAGGAAACCAGTTATATTGAAATGGACATGTATGTGTTTATATCTCCACATCAATATCTATCTATCTAATCTGGTTCGCTTGCTTAAGGACCTACTCCCAATCCTATAGATGACGAAGCCGAGTCATGGGGGGTGGGGGGGGGGTTTGACCATATGGGAGGGTGTGGCTGGTTTGGAAGTTGGGAGACCTGGGTATTAGACAAGATTAACTTGTTATGTGATCTTGGGCAAGTTATTTGCCCTCTCTAGGGTCTCAATTTATCATTTATAAAAGGAGAAAGATGGAATGGGGCAACCTTTTAGAGTTTTTCCCTCAACTCTGACATTCTGAGTTTTAAGTTTAATTTCAGTTCTGACATTCTGATTTCTAAGTTCCCCTCAAGCTTTAACAATTTTATGGCTGTGTGGAGAAGGTATGGAAGTTTCAGTGTACCTATAGCTTGATGTGGATGTCATGGCCGAGAAAAAAGAGCATGCACTAAGAAAGGTAAAGTGTCCCAAGCGAGGGAATGTCCAACAGCACTTCTGCAGCTTGTTCTGGTCAGACCATACCTGGAATGTCATGCTCAGTTTGGGGTGCCATGTTTTAGGCTGAACACTTACAAGGTGGAGCAATCAAGTTCCACAAAGTCAACATATCCACAGTGACCTGGATGGTAAGAGGACTGGAGACTGTGATATGAGACAATTGACTGAAGGAAGTGGAGAAGACCAAGGTGTGTGTGTGTGTGTGAGGTCACCATAGTAACCTTCCAATATTTGAAGGGCATATTGTTCTACCTGGCCCTAGAGGGTGGCACTAGGAGCAATGGCGGGAAGTCACAGATTTAGAAGTGAGGTCAGGAAAAACTTCCTAATAGAACAGATCAAAAGTAGATTGGGTTGCCTCAAGAGGAAAGAAGTTCCCTATAACTAAAGGCTGGATGACTACTCTTTGGAAATTCTGGGTCAAGGATGGCTTGAATTAAATGGCTTCTAAGACTCCAATTCTGTGATTCTATGTTTTTATGATCTGTTCTATATTCTAAAGTCTTGCCCAGCCCTGACATTTTCTATTCAATGTTCTAAGGTTCTTCTCAGTTCTGACATTCTCTGTTCCACATTCTAAGGGTCCTCTCAGATCTGACATTTCATATTCCAAGGCCATCTTCCAGTTTTGAAATTCTCTGCTCTATATCCTAAGACCACGCCCAGCTCTGACATTCTCTGTTTGATGTTTCAAGATCTCTTACAGCGTGGTTATTCTCTTCTATGTTCTAAGTTGTCTCCCAATTCTGATGTTCCCTGTTCTATATTCTAGGGTCTCTCCCAGCTTTGACATTCTTTGTTATGTGTTCTAAGTTCCCTCTTATATCTGGAATTTTACTGCATATTCAAAATCTTTTCCCCTCATAGCATTTTATGTATCTATTATGCAGGGTCAAGTTTGAGGGCATCTGATTAGCTGTTGATCTATTTTCCTAATTAGCTTTTCACTGCGTACAGCAGTCAGCTGGCAGCCTCCCAAGTTTTAATGCATTTTTTTCTAGTTCCGTGTTCTGCTACTCTTGGTCATCTGGTATTATTCCTCTCTTTTTGCCAGTGTGGCTAATAGCTCTCATTTTAGTACCTTTTGCTGATGTTTACCATCTTGTGGCATTTGCTCTTAAGTAGTTCCTCAATGGAGGTGGTATGAGTACTGCTCTTTCTCCTCTGACAGCCACAAGGTGTTTCTCTCCTATTTTCTCCTTCCCATCTTGTCCCTGCATTTCTCCCCTCTCCTCCCCATTTTTTCTCTTCACTTCCCATTTTTTTTCTTTCCTTCCCTCTTCTTAGTCCCTTTCTGGGCACAGGGAGGTCCCCAGGCCCTTATTTCTCGGTCAGTTTGTTGTGCACCAATTTGAGTTCTTCTATGACTATGTCAAAGGAAATTTGGGGATGCTCTGAAGAGCAGGAATGCTTGGTAGCAGTGACAGAGAGGTCCCCAGGGGAGAGAGACAAGCTAGAGTCACTGCCTGTCATGCAAAGGGGAGAGCTATGGAATTCCTGGGGGTTGGTAGAGCTGAGTCATCCATATTCAAGATGCTGTCCATTCAGCCTCTGGCATTCATCAACAATGACTCTCTGGCTGGCAAAACACTATGCCTGAAAGAAGTGAACCACACTGTTGACAAGGTGCTTGTTGTGACCAATGTACTCAACACTGATGCTATGCTATTTTTTAGATAGGTACCCAAAGGGGAAAGGTATTGCTCATTTAGGGTAGATTAAACCTGGTGGATAGCCCCAAATGTCCTTTCTTAAGATAGGAGAGTCTCTGCTTTTACTTCTTAATTTGAATTTATTTTTTTAAAAGTAAGTTTTATTAATATCTTTTGTTTTTTTCCTATGGTCATCATTTCTGGTGGTACAGTAAAAAAAAAAAAGGCTTGCTTCTGGAATCAGAGGATTGGGTTCAAATATTGCCCCTGACCCCTACCTACCTATGTGACCTTGGACAAGTCACTTAATTTTGCTGGTCTTCAGTGTCTTCATCTGTAAAATGGTAGGGTTCAACTACATTGTTTCTGAGATCCCTTCCAACTGTAGATCTGTGATCCTGTGAGACCCCCTCTCTGGAAGTGAACCCATCCTTGTAACAGAGAAAAACATCTGAGCAAAAACAACAGATTCAGTAATGATGTTTGACAATGTATGCAATGTTCTGCCCTAGTAGGCCTTTGACTCTCTTATGACCTATTTTTTCTCTCTCACAGATCTGAGGCTTGGCGAATGTTTTCTTCCTTCTATAATATGATTTATAAAGGTCCTGAACCCCATTTTCTTCTGAACATTTACAAATCACTGAACAAAATAGAATATGTTTAAAGAAAGATTTTTCAATGTTGTTCATAGTCACCAAGAGAGATTTATATTTTTTGTTTCTATTGGCAATCGTGGCTTAGTGAAATACTTGTCACCACTGAATAACTTCCTGCCCTCCTGGGTTATATGCAGTCTTTACCAGGAAATTATGAACAAGAGAGAGAACTGGGAGTCAGAAAGAATGACTAGAAAGGAAAAGAATGACCAGTGAGAGCTAGACATATCAGCAAACAGTGTATCCCTAAAATTGGATATGATAATAAGAGATCTTTTCTCTTTCACAGTGTGGGTCTGTCACTTTTCCAGGCCTTACTTTCCTCATATATAAAATGGGAGTGTTGGTTTTTAAGGCCTATTTCAGCTATTCTATGTTCTAAGATACCTCCCAGTTCTGGCATTCTATGTTCTGAGTTTTTCTCTAGCTCTGACGTTTTGTGTTCTAATATCATTTTTAGATCAAACATCCTATGCTCTATGTCTTTTGGCTTTGATACTCTTTGAATCCAACTTATGATTTTATAATGACACTATGATGTCCCCCGGAAGGAGAGAAAGATATATCCCAAACATTACCACTATCTGGGTAAGGAATAAAATAACATAAAATTTCTGTTTTCATCCTCACTGGCTGTGTGGCTTGTGGGGCTACTACTCTAGATACTGCCTACTCTTCTCTTGATTGATGGCCCTCTGCTAGCAGAGATACTGAACTGGGTTGAGATGGCATAGATCAATGGACCCACGATAGGTATGAAGCTAGAAAATGTCAATACCAGTCCTTCCATTGATTTGGTGAACATAGGCAAGCAGTTTAATAACCTCCTGCTTCAGCTGCCTTAGCTTCACAGTGATTCTAAAGTCTGTCCAGGGCCCCTGGAAAAAAGCTGCTGATAAAAGGAACTGGAACACCCTTTGCAGATTCAAAGCATTTGCTGTGCCTGGCGCTGCTGTTATTAACGACAGCAGAGTGGGAAATGGTCTGGATGCAACTGGAGGAAAGAGCAGCAATGGCTCGAGTGCCCCTGTGATGATATGATGTTCATCAAAAAGGGAAAAAAATAAGCAAAATGTCAGCAAGAGGAAGACTGAGGTGTCCTCAATGAGCCTGAACTTTATACTAAGCACCACTATTTATCCAATGACAAAAGTCAGTCTTGTTGCAGGGCTGGATGAGAATCAGAAGGGCCTGGGTTAACTAGCTGTGTGTCATTGAGCATGTCACTTCCCTTCTCCAATCCTCTGTTTCTTCAGCAAATCAATTCATTGTTATTAAGCACCTATTATATGCAGAACACTGTCCAAGGTTCTGAAAGCGATACAAAGTTTAGGTAAGACATGGTTGGTCTCCGTCTTTCCAGAGTACAGAGCTTCCACTCCAGTAGGGAGTTAAGATTCTAATCAATTAATCAATAAACATTTATCAAGTGCCTACTATGTGCCAGGCACTGTGCTAATACCAGCACAGATAGCGACAAAACACTATGTTATAGAATAATTACATTAGACTTACCAAAATTAGTGCTATGTGAGGAGGGAAAGGGTGTTACCAAATGGTGTTAACAGAGTTGTGCCTCTAAGGATGAGGAGGAGTTCAGCAGTAGAAGACAGGAAAAAGGTCGTTCTAGAGATGGTCATTTTAGAAAATCATTTTAAGGTTATTCTAGCTGTGCAAAAGCTAAGAGATAGGAGAGCATGGTGAACAGGGAGCTTTCAGGTTTGGCTAACTTAGATCTTCACCACCTTTTGCCTGGACTATTTCAATAGCCTTTTAACTGTTTTCTCTGCCTTCGGTCCTTCCCCTCTCCAACCTATCTTCCACACAGCCCCCAAAGTGATTTTCCCAAACACGGGTCTGATCATGTCTCTCCCTTGGCTAATGAGATCCAATGGCTCCCTATACCCCAGGACAAAAGAAACATACAAACAAATGCCTCCTCTGCTTGCCATTTAAAGTCCTTCTCAATCTGACATTAGCCTTCTTTTCTAGGCAGATGACACATTATCCTCCTTTATATACTATCTACAATCCAGAAAATTACTCTTCTTGGGGCAATTCCATCTCTCATCTTCATGGCTTTACATAGCTGTTCTCCATGCTTAGAATGCACTTCGTTCTCATCTATGTCTCTTGCAGTATTAAGCTTTCTTCAGGGCTCAGTTTCTGTCACCTTCTATAATATTTCCTGATTTCAGTAAAACTGCTAGGGTCTCTGAAATTATCTTGCATTTGTTTTTAAATATTTGTATATATGCACATAGGTAAATGTTACATCCCCAGTAGAATGTGATCTCCCTGAGGGCAGGAGTTGTTTCATTTTTGTCTTTGCGTCCCATCACTTTGCACAGTGCCTGGCACATTGTAGGCACTTACTAAATACTTGTTGATAGAATGGACTTTTGTATAGTGTGTGTGACCATTAGCAAGTCATTTAATCTCTCAGAGCCTCAGTTTCCTCGTATGTAAAATTAGAATAATTTTTTTTGCTCAGCCTAGCTTATGAGACTATTGTAATTATTTATCAACTACATATATGTATGTGTGTGTGTGTGTGTGTGTGTGTGTGTGTGCTGACTGCAGTTCCTATTTCAAGAATCATTTCTATTTCTAAGTTCAGCACTTTTCTCAGAGGAATTTGTTTTTTTTTTTATCACTGTTTGTGTCTTTTTTAAAGGTTGGCTGCTAAGATCACCAGTGTTATCTTTCTGCTCATCAGACCTCTCTAGTTTAGCCAGGATGCCTCTTATCTCACAGTTTTAGATAACATAGCAAATGTCACATCTTTGGGATAGAAGCTTGAGCTTTTCAGTCAGGATGCAAGATAGTGGTTTACAAAGTGTTTTGGTCTGGGAGTTAGAACTTCAGTTCTGTTCCCTGAAGAAATCTTCTTGGTGTGGGCCACCAACTAGAATACAGTTTGAGTAATAACCAATTTGAGTCTGGCTGTCTGCCCTAAAAAGTTGAACAGACTGACTTTTGGATAACTCTAGAACAGAGGTTAACTTGGGATCCATGAACAGACTTCACTGAGTTGTGAACTTAATTGGGAAAACATGATATCTTTATTTTTACTAACCTTGAACCAAAAATTACCATTTCTTTTAATTATGAAAGTAAGCAGGGCATCATTATTCTGAGAAGGGATCCATAGCTTTCATCAGATTACCAAAGTTGTCTATGAAAGAAAAAAGGTTGGGGGCTCATGCTTTACAATGAGTTGCCATGTTTCCAACTTGGTGGTACGAGAAGTCCAGCTAGATTCCTAGGTTGCTCCTTTGAGGAAGGAATGTACTCATGGTCAGATGTAGGGGCTAGGCAGAAAATAGGCCTTTAGGAAAGAATATGGAGCATAATGAGAACAGAATAGGACAAGGAGGAAGAATCCCTGGGTTCTAGTTTACCTTTGCCTCTTTATGGCCTTGGGCAGATCCCTTAGCTTCTCTGGGCCCCAGTTTCTCAGTTGGTAAAGTGATTGACTTAGATTAGATAATTTCTAAGGTCTTTTCCATCTCTGCCATTCTATGTTCTACATTCCAAGGTTGTTTTTTACAAAATCACAGAATTTGAGAGTTGAAGGGAATCTCAGCAGTCATTGAACCTAACCTACACACAGAAGAAATCTTCACTATCACACAATGGACAAGTTATCACCCAGCCTTTGCTTGAAGACTTCCAAGGATGGGGATGACAAGTGGTCATCCACTTTAGGTTTGATATTAAATGTTTTAAGGCCCCTCTCAGTTCTGATTTTCTATTTTCTAAGGTCCCTCTCAACTTTGAATTTTTGGTTCTAAGGTCCTTCCCAGTTCTGAACCTCTATGTTTTAGAGCTCCTCCCAGTTCTGAAATTCTATATCTTAGGATCCCTTACCTTCTGAAATATTCTATGGAGAGAGAGGAGGTAGAGAGAGAGAGAAAGAGAGAGAGAGAGAGAGAGAGAGAGAGAGAGAGAGAGAGAGAGAGAGAGAGAGAGGGAGAGAGAGAGAGAGTGAGAGAGGTCTGAGGCTCAGTAAGATGTTTTGATAATGTTCACACAAATGCAATTTCATTCTTAAAGTGGAGTAGTGGGGGAAAAGCCCAAGGAGCTTAGTGGATGAACTCTGCTAGAGAGAGAGAGGGCATGACTAAGAAACAGGAAGGGAGGAACTCCAAGATTTTTGAGGAGGAACAGAAGTAAGCCTCAGTGACAGAAAGACAATCTGGGCAACTTGAGGTTTTTCTACCAAATCTGTGAAAGTTCCCAGAGGATGTTGGTGAGGCATCACTTTCAGGAAAGACCCTGAGTCACAGCAGGTGGCCAGATGGTAAGTATAGAAACCTGAGATATCCTCTGTGTTCAGGAAGGGCCACAGTGGGGGAGAGTCATAGATTCAGAGGCCCTCCAGAGAGATTTAGTCTGGGCAAGTGGGACTGGGGGTGGGGATGGAATTGAATTGCAACTAGATAGAAGGCAGCATCACAGACTCTTGGTAAGAGCATTGGTGGAAGGGCTGCTCAAGGAATAACTAGTGTTTATCACTCATTCTTCTAAACTTGTCCTCAACTAACTTTGCTCTGGCATATGAGAACAACTGGGGTCCACCAAAGCCTTCTACCCCTTTATCAACTCATCTTCACTTTCTGACTTTTCCAACCTTGTCTCCCACTGCTCTGCAACATGACTCTCTCAGCTCTGCTCATGTTAGTTGGTTTCCTATTGTCCACACATATAATCATAGATGTCAGAGCTGGGAGGAACTTTGGAACAGAGAACCTAGACTGTTAGAGATCAGTTAGCTTCAGGCCCTTCATCTGACCCAGAAGAAAACTTCTAATGATGTGGCTTGCATGTGGTCATGCAGTGGATTATTATCAGAGCCAATATTAAAATACAGGTCTCCTGACCCTTAAGCTCCCACTCATTCCAGAACACTATGCTGTATCTTGCCATGAATCCAAAGTTGTTTTTGGAAGTGATCAAGCAGAAGTGGACTTTGTGGAAGAGAAGGATTTTCAGAAGTGATACGAAGGATGGGCAGGAATGTGGTTTGGAAGGTAGATAGAGGGACAATTGGCTGGGGTAGTGGTTTCAGTGGATACTATCATGTTCAAATGGGAAGGGAAGTTTTCTTGTGTTTGTCTTCTTCTTCTTCCTATTCTTCTTCTTCCTCCTCTTCCTCTTCTTCTTTCTCTTCTTCTTCTCCTCTGCCCTTCTCTCTCCTGTCTCTTGCATTTCCTCTCTCTTTTTCCTGTTGTCATTCTTCCTTCTCCTCCAAGATTTCTGTCCTTGATAGCCTTGGGAAGATTTTCATGCACATTTCTCTGTCTTGCAACTCAGACTGCCCCCAGATTAGTACTGTGGATTGGAACAACATCTATCTTCCAATGAAAGAGTGGAGAGCAGGAAGGGACCTTTGAGAACATCTAGTCTACCCCTCCCCTCTCACTAAATAGAGGAAGAAACCAAGACCTAAAGAAAGGAAGGAACTAGTTGAAGGTCGCACAGCTAAGGGATTACCAAGGCAGCCCAGGATCCTGAGTTTCCTGGCTTCTGCTGCAGGATAATGGTGATGATGATGATAACAACAATAATAATCACATGTAATGCTTTAATGTTTGCAGAGTACTTTAGATCTATCATTTCATTTGAGGTCATAAGATGTACTGTGCTGCCTCTTTGAAATGGATAGAGTCTATCTTCATTGGAAGTTCTGACCTCCAATCTCCCATTCTATATTTCTCTTTCTTTCTGGAATCCTCCTAAACTGTCTGGGGACCTTGTTCTGGTTTGACTGATACCATCTTAGTCTGCTTGGATATCCATAGGCAGTACCTCTTTTCAAGGTGTAATTGCCTTTGCATTCAAAATTCCATTGGTCACAAATGCCAACACAAAAGATAATAATTCCTTAAAGCATGATTCACTATCGTGTGAAGTATGGTGAAACATGAGAGCTTAATGACTACTCTTTCCAGGAATATGTTTATCCGGAGAGATTAGTTAGTTATTCAGTCAATAAATAGTTATTAAGTGCCTGCCATAAGTGCTGGGGACACAAAAGTCCGTGTTCTCAAGGAGTTCACAGCCTAATAGGGGAGACAAAATGCAAACAACTATGTATAGAGAAACTATATAATATAAGCTAGATACAAGCTATTATATAAGCTATATATATTGGAGATACTCAACAGAGGGAAGGCATTAGAATTAAGGGAGATTGGGAAAGGCTTCCTGGAGAAGGTGGGATTTTATTTGGGACTCAAAGAAGCCAGGAAAGGGAGGGAGAGCTTTCCAGATCACTGAAGGGGATGACTTCAATGGTGTGAATTCAGGCAGTGTGACAAAGTGATTAGACTCATTTTGCTGGGCCCCAGAGTGCAGAACTAGGTGCAGTAGGCAAAAGTGTCATACAGAGGAAAGCTCACTTGCTTTGGAGTCAGAAGACAATGGTTCGAATACTACCTCTGAAACTTATTACTCATGCGACTTTGGGCAAATCATCTGATTTCTCTATGCCTCTCTTCATTGGTGAAATGAGAGAGTTGGACTCTGAAGGTCCCTTTCAGGTTTAATCTGTGATCCTATGATTTTAAATCACTGAATGGAACTTATTTAAACAATCAAGGAAAACTTCTTAACAATCAGAGCCATCCCAAAGTAGAATGGGTGGTAGTGCCTTGGGTGGTAGTGAGCTCCTCATAACTAGAGGTCTCCAAATGGAGGGTGGAAGGCAGAATTGTAGAAGGCAGAAAAATTCTGATGAATTAGAATGAGTACTACATCTTGAGTCAGAGGACCTGGGTTCAAATACTGGCTTCAGCTAAGGAGGTAATTGTAAAGTACTTAGCATTGAGCATGTAGTAAGAGTTGTATTAATGATATTATTGCTAACTTCATGAGCTTGGGCAAACCACTTCCCCTCAGTTTCCTTATCTGTAAAATGAGGGGGTTGGATTAGGTGGCCTCTGAGGTCCCTTCTGACTGCAGATCTATGTTGTTGTTTAGTTCTTTCAGTCGTGTCTGGCTCTTCGTGATCCCATTTGGGGTTTTCTCGGCAAAGACACTGGAGTGGTTTGCCTCTTCCTTCTCCAGCTCATTGTACAGATGAGAAACTGAAGCAGAGTTAAATGACCTGCCCAGGGTCACACAGCTAGTGTCTGAGTCCAGATTTGACCTCAGGTCTTCCTGACTCCAGGGCTGGTACTCTATCCACTGTGCCATCTAGCTGCCCTCCAAATCTTTGGTGCTATGATAAATTGATGATCCTATGATATCCAAGGTCCTTTTAAACTCAGATTAACGTGAACAGTTAGAAGAGAGGTGTTGGGGCAAGGGGCTTTTTCAGTGACCTTCAAAGACCCTCACCTCAATACCCATTCACTTTACCTGTTTGGCATCCTTAACTTCTAACATTGTCCCCTATAATTATGACTTAAGTTGCATAGAAGGGAGAATATATCCAGGATGGACTCCAAGGAACAGCTTGGCTACATCTTGGCCATTGGACTTGTCTCTTCTGTGCTTCTGGATTTCACCCCAGGCCCCTTGGAGTCCCATGCTGTACCTGAGCCTGGGAACAAGAGTTATTCTTCCTGAGTATTGAGCGCCAAGTAGATCCCATGAGCCATGCGTGTTATTTGAAAGATGGTTTCCTTCCTTTTCTTGTTTTCCCCTCCTCATCTCCTGCCTCTGCCATCTCCATCTCCCAAGGGACAACCGTTGCCACTGTGTCGGAGGTTTTTTCTACAAGGTTATCCTAATTAATTTAATTTTCCTTGGTGTTCTTGGTTCTAGGGCCTGTTGGCCTTCAATAACTAAAATCAGTCTTTGGGCTGGAACTTCAGTGAAAAACAGGTCAGCCATCCTGCTTCTTCCCTTGTGTTCTTATCTTGTCCCCACTTCATGGCCCTCTTTTTCTCTCTTCCCTTTCTCCTACCTCCTCTCTCCTTTGTCTTCTGTTTCCCCCCTCATTTCCTTCTGTTTCTCTCACTGTTTGAGAGGCAGTGTGGTCCAGTGGAAAGCGCACTGGATTTGGAGTCATATGACCTGTGTTCAAGTGTCACTAATTAGCTGTCAGTCTCTAGGTCTCCATCTCCTCATCTGTAAAATGATTTTCTTTTTCACTAAATTGCCTCCCTCAGTGTTCTAGATTTTTGAGCCTATTTTTTTCCTCTTCATTGCTTCTTTGTTTATTCTATCTGTCTTGCTCTCCTCCCCATGATCAATGGAATGAGCTCTGGACTTAGAGTAAGGAAACTGAGTTTGCATACAACTCAGGTCACCTACCAGTGGTTTCGTTGTGGACAATGATGCTACTAGTGCTGTCTTGGCTTCAATTTCTGGTAGGGTGGGCGTAGGCCTCAGGGCAAAGAGCTGGCAGAGGGCAGGGACAGCTCTTCCTGTCTCTTCATCCACAAAGACCCAGCCTCTGGATTCCAGTTCACCACTTACCATTTGTGCAACCTTGAGCAAGTCTTGAAATCTCTTTGGCCTCAGTTTCTTGCCATGTAAAATGAAGGAATTGGACTCAATGTCCTCTAAGGTTTCTTTTATTTCTAAATCTCTAATCCTATGCTCTCTAATGGTTGCTTACAGTTCTATCACATCTTCCTCCCTTAGCAGGGAGCAAAGACCTCTTAGGGTTTCTGATCTCTGTTCATGATGGATTAGCCTCAGGTTGCCAGAAACTGGCTGTGTTCTAGGAAAGCCTTTAATAGCCCTGGAACATGTAGAAGCTTTTAGGGGATGGAGGCCATGTCCCATAGTCCTGGCTTGGGGGTGTGGAGGAAGGGACGGGTGTCATAACCAAACCTATAAACATTTATTGAGAGCCTACTATGTTAGACATATTTTAGATACCATAGGGAAGGCACAGATGAATAAGCCCTGCTTCCTGCTTTCAGAAAGTATACAGCCTAGGATAGCAATTAACCTAAAATGCTCACAGGAGGGCCCAAGTATCGATCTTTTCCCAAATCCTCCGTAGTGGTTCTAACCAAAGTGCTGGAGGCCTTCTAGGTCTTTAAATATTCTGTGATATATGTTGTGTTGTTCACCTTTCATCCTTCCATTGGTCCATCCTTCAGGCACATAACTGAGCCTACTCATTTCCCAGTCATGTCTTTCCTCAAGTAAAATCATTTATACCAATTCCTGTATGCACATTATGGCTGATAGGATCCCCCATCCTGCTTACATTCCCTATTCTTTTCTCCATTGCTCCTTGGGTCATTAATGTTTACTATTCTTTGGAGGTTGTTGTATTCCATTATTGGCAATCATATAACATCCCTGGGAGAGTGTTGATGATTAAAAGATGAGGTTTTTTTTTTCCATCAGGTAGCAGGTTGGGATTATTGAAAGTGATATAATTTTCCAAACACAATCCAGCTTGCTTTCCTTCTCTTGGTCAATGTAGGGCCTAGTTCATTGTCCGTCTCCAGTGCCTGTCCAAAGTTGATGGGCCAAGGGACCATCAGTCCATTGTCCATGATGAGATACTAGGTTAGGATTTGTGTGGGGCACAGAAAAATATAGGCTTGGATACTTCAGTAGATCTGTGGGCCCATCTATATAGGTACTCCCTTCTATGCTGCAGATTGCAGCCCGTCTCCAATGGCCAATCTTGTATGACTTGTCTTTGTCATAGAGTAAACCTTCCCCAGGGAGTTCATCCAAAGTGACAGGGGCTTACTTTGAAGATTTGTGATCGTGCATGTCTTCAAGGCAGCACTTGGGCTGTCCATTTTTCATCCATTCATTGCCATAGATTAACGGCCTACCTACTTTTCTTTTCCTATATCTCTTTGATAATACCTTGTATATCATTTCTCCTATGCAATTCATCAGTGATAACAAGTTGTAGCTTACCGGCAACCTACCACATGCTTCTCTGTTGTCCTTTGTTTGTCTTTATTCAATTATCCATTTAATCAAAATTTATTAAATCTTTGCTATGTGCCAGAAACTAGGAAAGGTGCAGGGAATATGAAGACAAAAATGAAACATTTTTCTGTCTTGAGAAAGTTATATTCTATTTTGAGGGGGTGGGAGGGAACATATTCATAGAAAATGAAATATAAATTTGGCACAAAAGAATTTCTGAGGGGAATGCATTAGCAACCAGGATAATCAAGAGAGACTTCCTGTAGGAGGTAGCACTTGAGATTTCTTCCGTTTTATTTTTTAATTCTGAATTAAACACCAAATAAAATTAGAATTTCTATATACACAATAGAATAGAAAAAAGGATTGTGAATAAAACTGAGAATCTCTATTATGCAGAACTGCCTTTCTTTTTAAGTATATGATAAAATCAATGTGTTTCTTTCAAAGGTGTCCTGATTGGATCTCCTTCTAAACTTCCTTACATTCTTTTCTGTTCATTAAAAATGCATCAATGGCTTTCTTTTCTTTTTCTTTTTTTGTTAACATATCCCTAGTCCCCTCTCTCCCACCCATCTCCTATTCTCCAATTAAAAAAAAGAAAAACACAATCTTTTAAACAAGTATGTATAATGAAGCAAAACCAATCTCTACATTAGCTGCATCCAAAAAATATCATGTCTCAATCTGCACTCTGAATCCATCACTGTCCAGCTCTATCAGGGGTTGAAATTGGGTTAGGGTCAGAATTAGGCTTAGTGTCGGAGTCAGTCAGAGGTTCAGAGGTAGCTTGCTTCATCTTCGGTCCTCTGGAGTTGTGTTTGGGCATTGCATTGATTGGAGTTAAGTCTTTCAGAGTTCTTTCTCTTGGCAATATTATTGTACAAATTGCTCTCTTGGTTCTGCTCACTTCACTCTATATCAGTTCATACAAATCTTCCCATGTCTCTTGGTAATTTCTTATGGCATAATAATATTCTATTGTATCTGTATGCTACAATCTGTTCGGCCATTCCCCAACTAATGGGCACCCTCTTCATTTCCAGTTCTTTACTATAACAATGATGAAAAAGAGTGGCTAGAAATATTTTATACATATGTGTCCTTTTCTTCTTTCCTTTATATCTTTGGGGTATGGGCCTTCCAGTGGGACTGATGGATGGAAGAGTATGCCCAGTTTAGTGACTTTCGGGGCATAGTTCCAACTTGCTTTCTGGAATGTCTGGACCAATTCTTAACCTCACTGGTCAGTTAATATGCATTTATTAAGTACTTACCATGTGCCAGACACAGAGCTGAGGACAGACAATATAATTGCCACTTTTTCTTTTTTCTTTTTTGGTGTCTTAACCCTTTTTGATGAGTGGTAAGTAGAATTTTAGAGTTGCTTTCCTTTTTATTTCTTCCATTATTAGTGGCTCAGAGCATTTTCATATGTTTATTGATGGTTTAGGTTTTGTTATTTTAGAAATACCTGTTAATATGCTCTGGGCATTTATCAGTTCTGGGATGACTTGTTCTTATAAACCTGAATTAGTTCCCTATATATTTTGCATATGAGGCCCTTTTCAGAGAAAAGTTATTGCAAAGATTTTTTCCCCTCAGTTGTCTATTTCCCTTCTAATTTGAATTACATTAGTTTTGTTCATGGAGAAAAAAAAACAACTTTAATTTTATGTAACCAAATTTGGGCATTTTATCTTTGGTGATGCCTTGTTTGGTCATACATTCTTACCTTGTCCTTGCTCCTCTATACCCGGAATTGTGAGAAGTAGTTTTTATTCTTGCTCCTTTAATTTATAATGTGACCTCTTATATATAAAAGGCGCCACCTGTACTGAGGTTGAAAGAAGCTAGGGATTCTGTGAGGTGAAGATGAGAAGAAAGTGTGCTCCAGGCATAGAAGAGAACCTATGCAAAGATGTGGAGGTGGGAGATGGAATATTGAGGATGGGAACAGGAAGCAGGCTAGTTTACCTGCAAGCAGAGTACCTGAAGAAGAGTAATATGAGATGATCTTGGAAAAGTAGCTTGGCTCCAGATGATGAAGAGTTTTTAAAGGACAGACGGAAGAATTTGTATTTTATCCTGGAGACTAAAGAGAACCACAGAAGTTTCTTGAATAAGGGAGTGATATAATCAGTGCTTTAGAGATTTTGACAGCTGTGACCTGTAACTTTAATTCTTCAGAACTGTGGCAACCCAGAATTACACAATTAGTAAGTGCAGAGGCAGGATTCAAACCCAGATCCGACTGCACGGCTAGAATTGTGCCACATTGTGTTTATTGGGAGAGGAAAGTTGTATTATGGAATATTATGCTCCTGGGAATTATGAGTTTGGGCTGTTTACTGCTCTGTTGGTCTGTCCTGAGTATCTTTGTGAACAGAGGACGCTTTCTGATCAGGGAGGACCAAAGTGAGTTTACAATGTGAGTGCCATGCTCTTCCACCTGTTTGGTTATTATTATTATTGCCTGTGTGTTCATTTTATTCTTATTTATTAGACTGTAAGTTCAGTGAGGATAGGTAATATGTCTTGCCTAAGCTTTGTTCTTCCCTCAGTGCTCACCATAATCACACACAGCAAATATTCAAAGAAGTGATCAGTCAATCAACAATCATTAAACACTTGCTATATACCTGAAACAGTGATAGATGCTAGAGATAGAAAGATAAAAGAAAGTCTCTAACCTCCAGGAGGCTACATTGGAATAGGGGAGGCAACAAACAAACAAACATACATACATACATACATACATACATATACATATATATACATACATATACATATATATATATATACACAAACAGACCCATGTATGTATGTTTATATGGTGTGTGTGTGTGAGTGTGTGTGTGTGTGTGTGTGTGTGTGTATAAAGCACATACAAAGCAGATACCCACCATGAGGGGTTGGGTGGATGATAGAAGAGAAAACCGTAGCAATTGAGGAGGGGCCCAGGGAAGACTTCATGCAGAAGGTAGTACATGATCTGAACCTTAAAAGGAACTAAGGATTCCCAGAGGTAGAGGGATGTATTCCTTGCCTAGGGGTCAGCCAGTTCAATGGCAAAGAGGCTGGAGATGGGGTATTGGGTTTGAGGAGCAGTAAGGAGGCTTTTTTGGCCAGATCACAGAGTGCAGGAAGGGAGGAATATGTAGAAGCCTGGAGAGGTAGTTTGGGGGCCAGGTTTGAAGAGCTTTAAATGTCAAACTGAGAAGGACTAAATTGGATTTTCAGGCAGTGCATGGTAGAGAGCCCTAGTACATAGACTGAAAGATGGAAAGAAACTCAGATGTCATTTAGTTCAACCCCCTCATTCTAGAGATGAGAATACTGAGGCCCAGAGAAATTAAATGACTTGTCCAAGGTCACACAGGTAGTAAGAAAACTTGGGTCCTTCAACTCCAGAGCAGTACACTTTCCACTGTGCAACACTGTCTCTATAGGAGCCTTGACTGAGAGCCAGTAGACTTTGATCTCACTCCTAACTTGGCACTAACTTGCTCTGTTACTTTGGGCAAATTGCTTGTCAGTGTCTTCCTGGCTCTGGGCCTCAGTTTCTTCAAACTGTAAAACAAGAAGGTGTCTCTCAACTCAGAGATTCTGTTTTTGGGATCAGAGCCCTGTTTTCCTCCACTTCACCAGCCATCCGTCCCCTTCCCCCACACCCCTGAGGTCCCTTAGCTGTAGCTGGTTGGTTCATGCATAATTCAGGGACATCACACTTCCATCTTCATCGCAGTCAGCTTTTCCTCGAGTAGTCAGCTGGGCAGCAGCTGGCTCTGTGTTGAGCAGGGTCTGGGCTGGTCCCTGCCTCCCAGAGCAGGTGTGTGAAATGCTGCTGGTGTGACTTTCCATAGCAACACCCAGTCAGCACCCCTGGTAAATGTAGCAAAAGGAGAGAAGGGAAGGGGAGGTTTTCAAGGGTGTGAACAAATGATTAACACCTGGAAACAGTCCATGTGGGGATGCAGAGCTCACATCCTGGTCTCCGGGAGGCAAGGTCAGGGTCCCTCCCTCTTCCCCTTTTTACAGAGGATATTTCCTTCTCACCCCTACCCTTTGTCTAGGGACCTAAAACAAGAGTGAGAAGGGGCCTCAGAGGCCTTGCTGTCCACACCCCCTCATTTTACAGATGAAGACACTGAGGTCTCAGGAGGCTAGATAACTTGCCCCAGTTCACATAGGTAGCAATTGTGAAAGGTGGGATTTGAATCCAAGTCCTCTATACCACATATAGGATAGGAGGCCCAAGAAGGAATGGTGTCTCCTTTCTGGCGGAGCATAAAGTGAACAAGGAGTGAGCGCTTGGCTCATGGGAGCTCAATTTGTGTCTGGAAGGAGCTCAGATTTGTAGCTTAGAGGTTTTCAATTCTGCTACTCATTTTTCAAATAACAAAACTGAGGCCTGAAGTTAGATAGCTTGAGATCATTTGCAAAAAATATAACAGAGCAGAAGTTTGAACCCTTCCTTGTCTTCTGGGTCCAAATTATGCAATGGCTAGAGTGTTGAATCTGGAGTCAGAAACACCTGAGTTCCTGTTTCAGACACTTGCTATGTGACTTTGGGCAAATAACTTAAAGTCCTCTCTGCCTCAGTTTCTTCATCTGCAAACAGGGATAATAACAGACCTACCTCCCATGGTTGTTGTGAGTTTCAAGTGAGATAATATATGTAACATTCTTTGTAAACCTTAAAGCTTTATATAAATACCAGCTGTTACTGAAGGTATAGATGGCATGTTTATCAAATTGGTGGACAACATGAAATAAGGGAGGGGCGGCTGACATGTTTGATGATAGCATCAGCATTTGCAAAGATTAGCACCACTTACTATGATGAAATATGGCTGTGAGAAAGGTAGAACCCTATGGTTGCGTTGGAGAAAATGAACAGCACAAATCAGGCTGGGGGAGGTCTGGCTAGACAACAGTTGGCATGAAAAAAACCCTTGGGGTTTGAGTGGACTGTGAGTCAACAGTGTGTGGTGGAAGTAGAAAATGCTAATGTGGTGTTCGGCTACATTAATGGAATCATGGAGTTCAGTTTTAGGGACTTCTAGAGGAAGGTTATTGTTGTTTGTCCTTCATTTTCAAAGGACCAGTGACATCCCAGATGATGTCTTGACACGCAGGTGAATTGGATTTAAGGGGGGGCAGAGTTGCACAAAGTTGCCAGTCTCACACTCTCTTCCACAGTCAATGAAGTCCAATGGTAAGACACAAGTGGAGACCACTGGCGGTGGCCCGGGATACAGTGGATGACCTCAGTACCTTCAGTGTCTGACCAAGCTCTAAGCTCTCCACAGTGCCTGCTTCAGCTGCTTTGATGGCCGTTGGAACAAACTTCTCATTCTCCCCTTCCACTGGGGGTAGGTATTCAATTCTGTGGTTCCCAATTTAGGAAGGACATTGACAAGCTGGGGATCAGCCAGAGGAGGATGAACAGGAAGGTGAGAAGACTAGACACCCAACTGTCCATGATTGGTTGGAGGAACTGGGGATATTTAACCTTGAAAAGAGGACTCTGGCGGATCACAGAATCACAGAGGTAAAAGGGATTTCAGATGCCATCTAGTCTAAGCTACACTGACCAAAAATCCCTTGTATAAAATGCCCAACAAGTAGTCATTCAGTATTCACTTAAAGGACCTTAAGTGAGGTGGGGAGCTCATCTCCTCCTGAGACAACCCATTCTAATTTTTAGATAGATCTAGGTGTTAGAAATGTTTTCCCAACACAGGGATGGCATTTGCCTCTTTACCACTTCTGGTTATTACTGTTCATTCTGCTCTCTAGGGCTCAATAGAACAAGTCTAATCATCCCACAGGGAAGCTAGGTGGTACTGCAGTGGATAGAATGTTGGGCCTGGAGTCAGGAAGATGAGTCTTCCTGAGTTCAAATTTGCCCTCAAACACTCACTTACTAGCTGTGTGACCCAGGGCAAGTCACTTTACCCTGTTTGCCTCAGTTGCTCCTCTGTAAAATGAACTGGAGAAGGAAATGGCAAACCATTCCAGTATCTTTGCCAAGAAAACTCCCAAAGGGGTCATGAAGAGTTGGACACAACTGAAAATGGCTAAATAATGATTGTTGATTAATCAGGTCATTGATTTATCTTCAGGCAGCTAGGTGGCGCAGTGGATAGAGTGCCAGGCCTGAAGTCAGGAATATTCATCTTCCTGAGTTCAAATCTGGCCTTAGACACTTGCTAGCTGTGTGACCCTGGTCAAGTCACTTAACTCTAGTTGCCTCAGTTTCTTCATCTGTGAAAGGAACTGGAGAAGGAAATGGCAAACCACTCCAATATATTTGCCAAGAAAACCCCAAATAGGGTCATAAAGAATTGGAAGTGACTGAAATGACTTACCACTACCACCACTACCTCTACCACCAACTACTCCACATGACAGCCCTTCAAATACTTGAACACATCCGTCATTCCTCCACCCTCAACCCTGAGTCTTCTCTTTTCCTGGTGAAACATGTCCAAAACTTTTAGCTGGATCATTCTATGAAATAGCCCTTTCACTAGCCTAGTTTCCTTTCTCTGGATGGTCACCAGCATGCCAATTTCCTTCTTAAAATATGGCTCCAGGCATAGTTCAACCAAAGCAAAATGTGGCAAGACCTTCCTTCATCTGGTCACTCTATAACTCTTTGGCAACCTTATTGCACTGTTGACCCACATTGAGCTTGAGGTCTACTAAGACTCTCGTGTCCTTTTCACCTAAGCTATTGTCCAAACATGATTCCACCACTTGTGAAATTTATTTTTTGAATGTAAATATAGAATTCTGTATTTATCCCTATGAATGGTTTCCTTTTTTCTTTTCTTTTTCTTTTATTACATCAAGCCTATTGTCCTAGCTTGCTGAACAACTTTTTGGATTCTGACTCTACCACTTTGGGAAGCAGTGTGGTCTAATGGAAAGAGTTCTGAACTGACCTACTGAAACTGGAGCCATGAGATCTGAGTTCAAACCCCAACTCTGCTAGTGGGTAAGTCACTGAACTAATAATTTTCTCATCCATAAAATGAGGAGGTTGGAATAGGTGACCTCTAAGATTCCTTCTAGCTCCAGATCTTCAAAGCTGTACCTGAAAATTTGAGGGGTTCCATCCTCCTTCAGCCAGATGTTAAATAGCCCCAATCCAAAAGCAGATCCCTATGGCACTCCACTGGGGACCTCCCTCCAACTTGAAATTCCCCATTGAATACTCTTTGTGCCCAACCATTTAATCAGTTCTATATCTACCCAACTATACCATTCATTGTCTAGTAAACTGTTTTTCATCTTGTACAAGAGAGACTTTGTTGAGTTTTTTTATGAAGTCCAGGAAAAACATGCCTTCAGCAGTCAGCTGATCTACCAGTCTGATACTCCTGTCCGAAAAGGAAATGAAACTTCTCTTTCCAGATCCGTTCTTGATGAACCCATGCTGTGGCTTAGTGATCAGCAAAGCTGTAATTAGTTCTCTCTCTCTTTTAACCTGAGGCAAAAAATGTGTGTGTGACAATAGGTAGAAAAGAGTCTGAGTGTATTTACAATTGCATTGGGAGAAGGGGGAGCCAATCTCCCAGGGTCCAATGCACACGTCTTTCATGTTCTTCCCTGATCTGGGTTTTAGTTTTTTCCTCTGTATCACAAGGGCTTGGATCTCTTGAGTTCTGTTTTTAATTTTCTATTTTCTAAGGTTCCTTGTAGCTCTAATGTTCTGTGTGCTACGTTTAAGATATCTCCAGCTCTGACCTTTTATGTTTTAGATCATATGTTCGGAAGTCTTTTACAGCTCTGACATTCTATGTTCTAAGGTCTCTCCAGCTCTTACATTCTGTTTTAGGTTGGATGTTCTAAGGTTCCGTGAAACTCGGATACTTTATATTATGTTCTAAGCATTCTCCCAGCTCTGACATTCCATGTCCTACGTTGAATATTTGAACATTCTAGGATTCTTTCCACATCTAACATTCTACATTTTTTTTTGTTTTATGATCTCTTTTAGAACTGACATTTTATATTCTGAGGTTCTATTTGGTACTGGCATTCTCTGTTCTAGTTTGGATGTTCTAAGCTCCCTTTTACATCTAACATTCTATAATCCTAAGATTTATTCTACTTTAGATGTAGGTGGAGACCCTAGTGATAGTGGTAGTATTATGTAGGTGAGTCAGGTTGGGTCTTCTCAACATTGTGATTTTCTCTATTGCACTGGTTTTAAAGGTTTTGATCCCACCTCATGTATCACAGACAGAGAAATCAGAATTTTGTCAAAGCACCCAATAGTTCAGGAGAGCTGGCTAAAATTCAAGGATAGGAGATGTTTTAGGGTGAACTCAGAAGTCTGAGAGATGACTCAGACATTTACAATGTTCTTCCAAATTGAATTTTTCATGGTTCGGAGGCTAGCCTCTGTTAATTCCACACCAACAAAGCAGCTGTTGTGGCTGGGGGTTGGTTGGGTGGGGGGACCTGAAGGGAGGGGTGGCTGCTCTGACCACTCATCACTTCTGGGAATCAGTTCCATGCAGGAGGCAGCTGTCCTTTTCCAAACTGTTGCTGGGTGGAGTAGGCTGGAGTCTAGGAAGGCAGCCACTCTCAGCAAACTCAGTGGGAAAACCAGAAAGAGATTTCCAATGAGATTGAAATCCAGCCATCATGACTTCTGCAGATCCCATATCTAGGCATCTCATCCACCCACACATGAGGCTTAGAAATGTATCATGCCTAAGGCTTCCAGACCCTAGGAAGTCAACTGGAATTTAGACTGGAAGGGGTCCCAGGGGCCTTTTAATCCAGCTGCATCATGAAATAATCCTCCTTCAAGATTCCCACCAAGACCAGGGAAGAGGCATAGAAAGAACATTGGGCTTGGAGTCAAAGGGAATTCTAGCCTGGAATCCTCTGTTAATAATCAGTTCTGTGAACTTGGGCTGGTGGGAGCATCTGTTTCCTCCCCTGTAAAATGAGAGGGTTGGGTTAAATGGACTCCAAGTTCCCTTATTACTCCAATGTCCTGTGATCCTAAGTTCTTTTCATTCTCTGGGCCTCAGTTTTCTCATCTGTGAAATGGGAAGGGGTGTTAGATGAACTCCAGAGTTCCTTCCAGTTCTGACATCCTATGATCCTAAATCCATTGCCCTATGTGATCCTCAGTTTTCTCATCTGTGAAAAGAAGAAGTTGGGTTAGCTTATCCTCAAGTTTCCTTTCATTTTTAACACGCTGGTATTGTGATAAAGCCATCTTCACTTCCTGAAGATGTCATGAAGGTCAGGTTGTTCAGGACCTGGGTGGCCTGGCACGGAAGTTATAGAGCTGTTGAATTTTGAGCTGGAAGGGGCTTTAGTGATTAGCTCATGGGTTCTGCTCCCAGGCTCCTTATTCCATTTCAAGGCCCTGCTAGTCAATCAGCCAGTCACCTTGGATTCCTCATCTCCAGGCTTGCTGATGTTTGTTTTGGCCTTTTATCAGGACAAAAAGAAAGAACTCTGTGTGTGTGTGTGTGTGTGTGTGTGTGTGTGTGTGTGTGTGTGTGTGGCGCAGAGATGAATGGATAAGAGGAATGATGGATTGGGGAGAGGGCTGATAACAGACACCACAGAAGACAGAGAGAAAGAGAGGAAGAAGATATGGGCCAGCAGATATAGAGGGAAGAGAGTCAGATAAGGACATTAAAAAGATGAAAGAGAGAAGCCTGCTAATAGGAGGCAAGAGAGGTCTCTGATAAGAGGGAGTGGGTGGCCATGGAGGATAAGGGGGCCATTAAAGTAGAGACATAGACAGATAAGAAAAGAGATTGGGATTGAAGAGAGGTAGGGATTGATACAAACTACCAAGGTTTCTTCTTGCAGCCATCTAGTGGTGATTACTGAATTTTGAGCCAGTCTACAACATCACTTTGAAGGAGGCTGATAGATTATAAGCTCTTGGAGGGCAGAGACCTTGTTTCATTCATCTTAGCATCCTCTACAGTGCCTAAGATGGAGCCCTGAATATCATATGAACCCAGAAGTTGTCTCTTGAATTAACTTGTCTATAAATTCAGAACCCTATTCCTAGCTCAGGGTCCTTTCTTCCTTTTTATACCCATTAGGAACCCTACTAAAAAGTAACAAACAAATGGGCACTCAATTTTTTTGTGAAGATGCCCAATGAGGGAGGAAATGCATAATACCTCCCAAAGGTGGCTATTCCATTTTGTCATAGCTCTAATTGTGGGGAAGGTTTTTTTTTTAATGCTTTGTTTATTTGCAACCTTACCTTTTGCTCCTAACTCTACCTCTTGGGGTCAAACAAGACAGGTCAAATTCCTCTTTCATGTGACAGCCTTCCAAACACGTGAAGACAATGATGATATCCTCCTAAGTCTCCTGCTCTTCAGATTGCACATCTTCAGCTCATCCTCAAGTGGCACCATGGTAATGTGGGATGTGTGCTGGATTTGAAGTCAGAGTATATGGATTTAAATATCTGCTCTACCATCTCTCCTCATGTGTTCTTGGACAAGTTACTTCCCACCCTGGCTTCAGCTTGAGGATTGGACTAGAAGACCATGAACTCTTCACCATCCTGCTTACCACTCCTTCTCAGTACTCTCTGGATTATCCCCCATGTCTTGAGTTAATTCTCCACTTGCTATTCATTTCTGTCTGTTGAAGTCTCTCCCTTCCTTTGAGTTCCAACTCAGGGACTACCTCTCCCATGAATCTTTCCCCATTCTTTCCCTTTCTGCAGTTGCATGCTCATAGGTCCATAGGTTTAGAGTTCAGACTTCTTAGGGGTCATCTAGTTCAAATCCCTTACCAGTGAGGAAAATGAAGCCCAGAGAAACCAACTGATTTACCAGAGTCTTACAGGCAGAAACTGGCAGAGGCAAGATTTGAAGTAAGCCCTCTTATTTCAGGTCCAGTGATCTTCCTGTTCTACTGTGTTACGTTTCTAGCTTTATTTTGCTTGTTCTTTATCCTTAGCAAATATCTCACTCTATCTTGTTTCCTAATTGACTTGTGTACTTGTTCTTCCTCTCATTAGATTGTCTAGCCTTTAATTACTGAATAGGTGTGGATTCAGATAAACTCAGACCTGGAAAGACCTTAGTTCAAAAAGGTCAAGGTCTCCCACTGCATGCAGGATCATCATCAGTCATCCTGACCTGTGTCTTATTACTGGACTCCAATGATTCTGGAGGAGAGAGAGAGGTTGATGACTGCATAGCTCATCCTTGCTTAAATCCAATTCACTTGCAAGTCAAGACATCACCTTCCTGATGTCATTGGTTTCCTTTGAGAACAAAGGATGAACAACATTAGATTGTAAGCTCCTTGAGAGCAGGGTCTGTGTGGTATCATTTTTTTTATCCCTGGCATCCATCACAGTGCTTTCCATATAGTAGATACTTATGAAGTGTCTGCAAATCCTCTCTTGCACATACCCTTCAAAGATTTGTGGAAATAATAGCACATTTTAATAGAGCCTTTAAGATTTGCAGAATGCTGAACATAAATTATTTCATTTTGATAACTGCAACCTCTTAGAAGAAATTGGCTTGGGCAGCTAGGTGGCACAGCATATAGAGTACTGGCTCTGGATTCAGGAGGACTTGAGTTCAAATTCGGCCTCAGACACATAACACTTACTATCTGTGTGACCCTGGGCAAGTCATTTAACCCCATTGACTAGCCAAAGGAAAAAGAAAAAGAAATTGGCTTAACTATTTATACAAGAGAAACCAAATGGATGAAAACTGTGTATTGTTCAGATTATGACATGTAGTTAGTTGGACATCTTTTAGAGACTGCTTCTTTCTTGGACAAATAGTACAAGTGGACCATGAGTTGGGCCCAGATTTAAACAGGAAAAAGAAAAAAAGTTTGAATTGCCTTCAGGACAATGAAAAACTCCTTAAGTGACTTGAAATCTCTCCTTGAAACAAAAGCACATTTTTCTAATACCAATACTCTACTGGTGTAACTGTATGACTTTAAGGCGTGGGACACCACAGTTTCTGATGTATTTAAAAATGAGTGTCACAAAGAAAGCAAGGAAGAAGCACATGACATGTATGAATGGGTTGCCACATTTAGCAAAGAAGGAACTTGAAAGGAGAACCCAAGCAAAAGATGTCAGTTGTAAGATGTATAGTCAAAAAGTAGATTGCTTGGTCATTTAAAATAAGTGTGAGAGGTGACAAGTGGACAGCTCCAGTCCCACATTGGTATCCTGGGAATGTCAAGAGAAATCAAGAAAGACCTCTAGTATGTTGAGTGGATCTCTATGGCCGATTTACAGAAGGATATGGATAAGTCACAAAGGATGGGAAGGTTTGGATGGGTAGCAATATGTATCAATGGAGGGAATAACCACATTGACCAACTTGCCAATCAATTGGAGTATTGGAGGATCGCCTTTAAAAGCAGCCCTTCCTTATCAAATGACTGGGGGATCATTGGGTGACAAGAAAGCTCTAAGTAATGCAGTGTGTGTGTATGTGTGTGTGTGGGGGGGGTATGCGGTGTGGTATATATGTGTTGTGTGTGGGAACGACAGAGAATTGGAGAGACACAGAAACAGAGACAGAGGCAGAGACAGACAGAAGGACATACACAGAGACAGACAGGGATAGAGACAGAAAGACAAAGGGACAGAGAGACAAAAAGAGAGGCAAAGACAGATGCACAGAGGCATAGACAGAAAGTCTTAGAAAAAGATAGATAAAGAGACAGCGACAGAGATAGAGACAAAGAATGTCAGAGAAAGAGTGAAGACAGAGAGACAGAGTCATAGAACCCTGGGTAAGTATTTCTGCCTTTCTCCCTAGGTTGGAGCTCATCTTGAGATTGACCCCAGTCAATGAGGTGCTATAAAAATTGGCAAGTTATGCGGTCAGTAGTAACTTCTGGCCTTGGAGTCCTGGGGAAATCCAGTTATCCTGGAAAATTCCCGTGGAACAGTAGCCCATCTATTTTGATTTTCTGTACTTTTAAGGTAATTTTCCCATTGCCAGAGAGACTTTTGAATGAAAAAAAGAAATACAGTGTGGGACCACACTGCCCCCTTGTGGTATGCCTATGTGTAACATCCAGCTGGGAACTGCCTTGCAAGGCTGAAGGATTTTGTAGAAGTACTTTAGGCAAGTATAGTGTGTCAGAGCTGGGAGGCACCTTAGAACAGAAAATATCAGAGCTGGGAGGATCTTAGAATACAGAATGCCATAGCTAAGAGTGGCCTTAGAACATGGAAAGTCAGAGCTGGAAGGAAACTGAAAGATTATATCATCTAAATCCCTGGTTTTATAAAATAACTGAGACCTAGCAAAGTCAAGGGACTTGTCTGAGATTGGTCAGTGAGTTAGGGAACAGCTAGAATGAGAGTTCTAGGTAGGATACCCGTGTCACTGGCACCCCTAGGACCAGGGAATCCCATTGTATTGTGGATTGAACTCTAGGGTGCTCTGGAGTTAGGGGTGGGGAAGATTATATTCTACTAGAACCTCGAGAGCCTGGATATTTGCATATTTGGCATCAGGAATGACCAATGTTTCTTGGACAAGAATTTCAGAGGCCAAAGCTGACCTCATCATTCTGTGAATCTGAAGACTGAGCTGAGTAGAGTATCAAAGAGTGAAATGTTGAAAGAGGCTTTTGTGTGTTTTGGAGACACAGAGTGGGAACAGCAGACCTTGGTGATGAAACCCAATGCATGCTAAAAATAGCAAAGGCTTTTATGGCTCCAGCCAGCCCGTGTCCTCCTCATTGCTTTACATACATCTATAAAGCACCTACGAAGTGCCAGGCACTGTGCTATCCTCTCAGGATACAGAGAAAGACAAAAGATAGTCCTTGTGCTCGAGGAACGCACAGACAACATGAAAACAACTATGGGCAAATAAACGATAAATTAGAACAATTTTATAAAGATAAGTTAGAGGTAACCAATAGAATTACTATGGGTCAGTGTTGGCAGTCCGTGTCTGCCTTGCCCTGCCCTGCCTGTGTCGTAAAAAGAGTATAAAAGTTGTATAAAGAGTACAAAGTTGTATAAAGAATATTGTTTAGATGAAAGGCCCTTCCCTCTGAAGGCTTGCTTCTCCCTGAACTAAGATCCTGACAAATCATCTAACCTCCCTGACCACCAGAGTCTTCACCTAGAAAATAGAGATAATAGTATATAGATGAGAAAAGTATGTTTATATAAACATGAGTCATTATTTTATGTGCACAGTCAGGCTGATCAATTCTTTCTCTTCAGTTTGCCTTGGGGAGTTATTCAATTCAATCTATAATACATCAACTAAGTGCCTAGATACTGTGTCAGAATTTAGATAAGATTCATTTCTAGCCCAGAGAGTTTATGGTCTAGTGAATGGTTAAGACAACAATACGTATGGCTACATTATATGATTAGTGCCTTAGAAAGAAGCCAGGGAAAGTGCTACTAGTATAAGGAAGAGACTGTGTCTTGTTTTGATTTTGTTTCCCCCCCAGCCATCCAACTCGCCCTGCATAGGAGAGTGCACAGTCTTCTATCTGCTCTCCCTTCCTTCTTTTCCCTTCCTTATTTCCTTCTTCCTCCCCTTTCCTTTTCTTTTTTTGCTTTTCCCCTTTCCTTTTCTCTCTTTTTCTCTCTTCTCCCTCCCTCCCTCCTTCCTTCCTTTCTTTCAGCTTGGGGAGAGTGGTAAGGTTTGAAGAAGCCCTAATACCTGGAAACTTCCTTTCACTTTCTTTCCTCTCACTTGTGGTGGCCTCAAGCAAAAAAAGAAAGGGGATGGAATCCAAGGAGGGCAGTGGTGTGGTTTGAGAGTTGGAAGCTATATCCAAAGAGGGAAAGGCACAGAATCAGAAGCACAAAGATCGTGGATTATGATGAGTTCTGGCTTTCAGCTGGATCCAGAAAGGAACCCAGAGAACACTGAGATCATGAGAAAGAGCAGGAGGTCTAGTTTGGGATACTGGCCTTGGTAACATCAGGAACAGAAGCAGCTATTTGGAAGAAAAGAGAGAGGAGCTGACAAAGCTCGATAGGAGTAGGGGAAGGGAGAGAAAGCCCAGGCTGGGAGGTGCTGGCTAGGGAAGGTGGGATGAAGCCAAAGGCTAAATAAAGGGCTTTTAGCTTGACAAGACTGGGATGCATTTAGCCTCACTTTCATTTAGAAATTGATCGCATTCAGTTTCTCTTTCAAGAATTGTATTAGACAAAGCATTTATTAAGTGCTTACTATTTGCCAGATACAAGATTAGGTGAAGTCCTGTGACGAGAAGGAGAAAGAGCCAAAGTTTTAAGGAAGGAGCACCTAGAGACTTTGTTTCTAGTTCTAGGTGTGCAATTTACTCTCTGTGTTTTCTTGGAGAAAGCCACTTTCTCTCAGTTTCTTTTTTTTTGGTAATATGAGGTGGTTAGACTATATAATCATAAACTTTTCAAAATAAATCCTTATTAAATGTTTACTATTTGCAAAGCTTTATGCTGGGCACCAAGGACACATGAATAGAATGCCATGGCCTGCTGACAAAAAATTTACAGTTTAATGAGAGAAGTGTGCAAAAGACTAGGCTCCCAGGGAGTTGAAGAAAAGAATTTTTGTGGTACCACTTAAAGGATACTGGTTTTGCAGTCAGAAGACTTGGGATGCAAATTTCGTTTCTGATACTCACTACCAAGATAGTAGAGTGAATACAACTCTGAATTTGTAGTTAAGAAGACTCGAGTTCAAATCCTGTCTCAGATACCTACTAGCTATGTGACTGTGAGCAAGTCATTTCATCTTTCTCAGCCTCAGTTTCCTTACCTATAAAATAGGGATATTAATAACATTGACCTCATAGGGTTATTATGAAGCTAAGATGAGACAATATGTGTAAAGTGTTTTGCAAATCTTAAAGTGTTACGCAAATACTCAGGGCTTCCTGCAGTGCCTGGTAAATAGCGGAGGACAGGTCACTGGACCTGGAGTCAGGAAATGATTGTTTTTGTTGAGTCATTTCAGTTGTGTCTGACTCTTTGTGACCCCCCCTTTTTTTTTTTTGGCAAAGATTAGTATCTTTGGTTTGCCATTTCCTTCTCCAGCTCATTTGACACGTGAAGAAACTGAGGCTAACATGGTTAAGTGACTTGCTCAGGGTCACATAGCTAGAAGTGTCTGAGGCCAGATTTGAATATGGGAAGAGGAGTCTTCCTGACTCCAGGCCTGGTGTTCTATCCACTGTACCACCTAACTCCAACCTCAGACGCTTACTAACTCTGTGACACTGACAAGTCACTTAACCATGTTAGCCTCAGTTTCTTCAACTATAATGAGTTTAATAACAACATTTACCTCACAGAGTTGCTGTGAGGATACGAGGAGATAATATTTGCAAAACACTTTGCAAACCTTAAATCACCATAAAAATACTGCTGTTGTTATTTTGACTGGCTGCCTGACTTTACCTTGGCCTCAGTTTCCTCCTCTGTAAAATGAGGGTAGATGGAGACTGAGGTCCTTTCTTGCCATGGTGCTATGATCTTAATAGTAAAGGAGAGGTCCAGCCAAGGGCTAGGGGATTAAGGAAAGTTCCTTTCAGTTCTTAAAGGAAGATTAGGAGCACAGAAGGGAGCATTCTATTACAGAGTCAGGAGAAACTCCCTCCTACTTGCATGAATGTGCAGGGCTCAGCAGAGAAAAGAAGATGCAGAGTGAAAACAAAGCAGGGAAAGGAAAGCCATGCGGGGATCAGCAGATAAGGCTGGGGGAGCAGACAAAGGAGCTAAATTTAATAGAGGCTGGAGGAAGAGACTCGGCAGGGACAGGAGTAGGGTCTATAAATATCGGGAAGGCAACAGCCTTGGCAAACAAAGGGAGAATTATTCACTGTCTCCCAAGATGTAGGACAAAGCCATTGTCCTGGGCCAAATGAGAAACAGAGAGCCTTTGGGCTGTGACATTCAGGGACCCCGAAATGTCCTTGGCCACTACAGGGAGTGGGCAATGGGGAGACCCCATGGTGTGGTGGGAAGAGTACTGAAACTGAAGCCCCAGGTTAAAATCCCTGACTTGATAAGCACGCACTCCTCACCTCTTGCCTGGAGCCAGGTAATAATGCTCACCTCCAGTCTCTCCCCTTTCTTATCTATCCTCCATTCGGTGACTCTCCTGAAGAAGCTTCAAGGGCTCTCTATTGTCTCTAGGATTTTGGCTTTTAAATCCCTCCATAATTTGGTTTCTATCTTAAAACAGTAATAACAACACAACTCATTTTTACTGATGCTTCTGTTTTTACATCATATTAAATTTCTGAATATTTATCCCTCCTCTCCCCCATGAAGCCATCTCTTGTAATAAAGAAAAAATTAAGAGAAAAAACAATTTCATAAAATTAACCTACTCAACTGTTTATGATGTAATATTCCATAGCCATAGACCCTTACCTTTGCAACGAAGGAAGGAAGGAAGGAAGGAAGGAAGGTGTATTTGTTTAAGTTTTCTCCTGGGTCAAACTTGTTCATCATAATTTCATAGTACCCCATTGTTATAGTCATTCTATATGTTGTTTCCTGGTTCTGCTTATTTCACTCTGAATCAGTTCATAGGAACCTTCCTCTTCTTCTCTAATGTTTCTTAAGGTATAGTAATTATTCCATTATATTCATTCACCATAATTTGTTTAGCTCTGCCTAATTCATAAGGGGGCAGCTGAATGGCTCAGTGAATAGGGTACTGGGCCTGGAGTCAACTAGCTATGTGACCCTGGAAAAGTCACTTAACCTATATTTGCCAAGGAGGCAGCTAGGTGGCTCAGTGGACAGAGTGCTGGGCCTAGAGTTAGAAAGACCTGAGTTCAAATCTGGCCTCACACATTTACTAGAGTATGACCTTGGACAGGTTACTTGCCTTCATCCACCTGGAGAAATGGCAAACCACTCCGGTATCTTTGTCAAGAAAACCTCATGGACCATGAGGTCAAGAAGTTGGACTCAACTGAATGACTGAACAATAATCCATCAATGCCTACTTTTTTTTAATCAATGCTTACTTTGTCTTGATTCTTTGCTACTTAAAAAGCCCATGTCTTGCCATACCAGTGTTTTTCATGCACTTTACCGCCCAAATGGCCCATTTGATGTTTATTTTTTATCTCTGTGCTTTTGTCTGGCTGTCTCCCATGCCTAAAAATGCCCTCCCTTCTCATCTCTAGCTCTGGGAATTACTAACACCTTTTAAAGCTCAGTGCCCCTCAGCTTCCTCCTAAGGAAGCTTTTCCAGAACCTCTTGTTGTCCAGTGGTTAGCACTCTCTCCCTTTTATCCTTTGAAATTAATTTGTATTTTTTTTCATATTTGTGTGTCTGTGTATTTTGTTTCCTATCAGTAGAATGTAAGCTACTTAAAGGTGGGGATGGTTTTTATTCATTTCCCTGTGCCTAGCACAGTGCCTGACACATATTAGGTCTAGTAGTATCTTGTTGAATGGTGGTGAGGTGGTGCAGTGAATAGAGTGCTGGGCCTGAAGTCAGGAAGACCTGAGTTCAAATCCAGCCTCAGACACTAACTGTGGGACTTTTGGCAAGTCACTTAAACTTTGCCTCAATTTTCTCAATTGTAAATGGAGATCATAATAGTACTTATTTTCCAAGGTTGTTGTGAAGATCAGATGAGATAGTATTTGTAAACTGCTTGCACAGTCACTGGTACATAGTAGGTGCTTAATAAGTGCTTATTCCATTCCCTTCCCCTGATAATAGCTAACATTAATATAATGTTTACTATGTGCCAGGCACTGATTATATGACACCTGTGTGATCTTGGGTAAGTCACTCCCACCCCCTCCAAGGCTTCTCATCTTCAGAATGAGGGACTTAGGCTACATGACCCCTCAGGGTCCCTCTGGCTCGATGTCTAAGAATCTATATGTGCTACAGACAAGAAAGTACTGGGAATATTGAGAGGGAGAGAAAGCAGTGAAAGCTGGGGGAGGCAGGGAGGGCTTCCAGGAGGAGGAAGGGCTTGTAGTGAGCAATGGAAGATGGTTCTAATTGACATAGATGGAAGGGAGGAAGAAGGAAATTCCTGACAGGAGGGATGAATGACAGAATTACTATTCGTACTTTCCCAAAAATATTTGGAAAACTCTGGCCCTAATTTTGCTTACAGACTGGCTGAATCCGTTCTTCTGTCTCCCAGCCAAGGTAGGAATGGACGCGGCATGTTGAGGAGATAAGGAGGGGCTATCTGACTGAAGCAAAGGTTTCATGAAGGCTCGTAGTGGGAGATAAAGTGGGTCTAGTGGCAGAGGCTTTGAATGCCAGTCTGAGAAATGAAAGGAGAAATTTAATGAATATGGTTTATTCCTACTGTTTCCTCCTTCTGCTCCCTATATTCTCTCTCCATATTAGTATTAGGAGAGGATTGCAGACTCATTATTGAAGAGGTAAGTGGATGGCTGATTGGGCCTTGCCTAAAGAAAGCTGACTACTTATTTAAAACCAATGGTGGGCAACGGGTCTCAGAGTATTCTTTGGTATCCTTTATGTGACATGCTTACCCAAGGTCACCACACAGGTATTACATAACCAGTACCTGACATGGCATCCATGCCATTGTCAGTGGAAAGCAATGATAACCCTATGTATATTGTCCAGCAGAAGCCAATGACCACTTTGAACAATTGCTGTGGGGGTGGGTGGGCCACGGTTTCTCCCTAGCAGGTCCACCAAGTCCTCAGTCCTCTTTGACCTTGTTTGAAAGACACAGAGGGATAGCTGGTTCCCAGGTGTACCTCTCCTTCACTGTGGTGTCCATCTGCCCCAACTCTCTTACAGCCAGAGAGCAGCCAGACACCTCAGAGTTTACTGAGTTTAACTCAGTTCTTTGAGCAGTACTCTATCATATCTCCTCGATTTCTAATTCTTATTTTGTATACATAGGTTTTTTTTCCTGCTCTTTTGGGATATAGATCTAGTAGTAGTATTGCTGTGCCGAAGGGCATGCACAGTTTTATAGCCTGTTAGGCATAGTTCCAAATTGTTCTCTGGAATGGTTGGAGCAGTTCGCAAGTCCACCAACAGTACATTTGCGTACCTATTTATCACATCTCCTCCAGCATTGATCATTTTCCTTTTCTGTTATGTCAGTCAATTTGTTTGGTGTGAGATTTCTACCATGTCCCTAATTAGAGGCAGGTATGTGTAGTGGAAGGAGTTGTGGACTTGGGGGCAAGAGTCCTGAAGTGAAATATACTCTGACCTTGGGCAAGTCATTGCCTTTATCTGACCTCAGTTTCTCAATTTGTAAAATGAATAGGTTAGGCTGGATGGTTCCTAAGGTCTCTTCTAGTTCTAAATCTTAGGAAATTATGCTATCCAGCTTTTGCTTGAACACCTTTAAGGAAGGGTTGTTCCCTACCCCAAGGAGCAGCTCATTCTATTCTTATTCATCATCTCCATGCTTAGTTAGGACAGAGTCATTTTAAAGGTGATGGGTAAATCACTTAAAAATCTGCATGCTAATGTACTACTCAGTCTGATAGTACCATCAATGTTCATTACGTGGACCTCCTCAGACATTTAAATGCTTGGCATGTTTATAGCGGAAATTGCTCTAGATTTAGAATTAGAGAAACTCAGTTTGAATCTGAGCTCTGGGAATTATGGAAACCTTGGGTAAATCACTTTACTTCTATGGTCCTTATTCCCTTCCTCTGTAAAATGAATGAGTTGGACTAGACTGTATTTTTCCAGCTTTAAATTCTATGATCTGTGAACCCTTAGGGATTATACAGTTCATCTAGGATCAGGCAAAGGATTAAAACTGAAGCCAACTCTAAATTATGGGTGAAAGTGCTAATTAGCTCAAGTCAGGTGTCCAGGAAAATGATGACCACATGCTTCCTTCCTCATGCTTCAGATAATACACCATTATCAAGTCCATAGTTCTGCTTTAAGGAAACGCCTTTTATTGGTCTTCATTTCCAGAAACTTCAGGAGCTGCAACAGATAGCTCCTTCAATTTTGCCGTCTTCAATTTCTAAAGGAGAAATAAACCCTCTTGAGGCTTTCTCTAGCTCTCTCCATTTGGCTTTGTGAGAAATGTAAGACAGATAGGAAAACATGGCAAAACCAATGTTGAAATGTTCTAGTTGTAGGATTGCCAAGAGTGGAAAAGATTTCCAAAGTTTATTTGGTTCTTCCCCCTTTTCCAGCTTAGTTGTACTGAAATTGTTCAGATTGCTGTTTATTCTTTTTTTTATCCTTTTTTTTGGTAAATAGTAGTTTTTTTTCCAATTACAGGTAAAGATAATTTTCAACATTCATCTTAATAAACTTTTGCATTCCAAATTTTTTCTCCCTCCTTTCCATCCCCCCCTCCCCCAAGACGACAAGCAATCTGATATAGATTATACATGTGCAACCATGTAAGCATATTTCCACATTAGTCATGTTGTAATAGAAGAAATAGACCAAAAGGGAAAATCCACAAAAGACAAAAAAAAAAGTGAAAATAGTATGCTTTGATCTGCATTCAGATTCCATAGTTCTTTCTCTGGACTTGGGTAACATTTTCCACCATGAGTCTTGGAATTTTTTTGGATCACTGAGAAGGGCTAAGTCAATCATAGTAGATCATCACACAATGTTGTTGTTACTGTATACAATGTTCTCTTGGTTCTGCTCATTTTACTCACCATCAGTTCATGTAAGCCTTTCCAGGTTTTTCTGAAATGTGCCTGTTCATCATACAATGCAACAAGTATTCCATTACACTCATATACCACAACTTGTTCAGTTATTCCCCAATTGATGGGCATACCCTCAATTTCCAATCCTTTGCCACCAGAAAAAGAGTTTTTGCTGTTTATTCTAACCTTGAAATTTTCCAAAGGAAAAAGACCCATAATTGCCTTTGTTGGTAACACGTTTGAAAGTATCACAACCTTTTTATTAGACTCCTCCCACCCCTGTCATGTCTGGGAAAGAGGCCACGTCTATCCCACTTCCCACCTGTTTCACTCTGTGTCCTTCCTCTAGAACAGGAGATGATGAGCAAAAATGGAATGAGCTTATATTTTGCTGCAAAAATGATGAAACAGGCAGTTTCAGGAAAAAAACTGAGAAGACTTAAATGAATTGATGGAGCTTGAAGAGAGTAGAACCAGGAAAACAAATTACATAATAGCAACTGTAAAGACAAACAGCTTTGAAAGATGAACTCTGACCAATGCAATAACCAACCACAATTGTGAATCACTCCTAATAGAGTGATGATGGACTCAACATGAAGAAGGAGACATATATTTTTGGAGATGGCCAATTTGTTTTGCTTGATGACGAATATTTGTTATGAGGATTTTGCTTTTTTTTATGAGGGAGGTGGGAGGGAGAAAAATAGATTCTTGTTATTTAAAAAGAATTAAATGAAAAAGTGGAATGGCTGTTCTTTGAAGTAGGGAACTTATCTTTAAAGGGTTCAATTTGCAGATAGATGATCATATTATCATGGTATTGTAGTATGACATCTTTCCTGTCCTCAGTAGAAATTGAGATCTGCTATGCTATTACTGAAACCTTAGCCAACATTAAAAAACCATGTCAACTGAGGGCAGGCTGAAAGAGCTGGACATGTTTAGCTTGGAGAAGAGAAGACATGGTTATGGGGGTGGGGATGATGGCAGATTTCAGATGTTTGAAGGGATTTTGCATGGAAAAGAGATTAAACTTTTTTCATTTGGTTTAGAGAATAGGACAAGGAGGGTAGGTGGAAGTTCTGGAGAGACAGACTTTAGCTTGAAACCTTCCAAAGGAAAAACTTCCAAAGAATTGAAGCTGCCCCCGATGGAATGGAATCCCCTTCTAAGTTCTGAGCTTCCCACCACTGCAACTGCTCAGGAGCAAATTAGATGGTCTTTTGTTAGGGATGCCATCCAGGTGATTCCAGCACCATAGGTGATCCACCAGATGATTTCCAGTGTGCCTGTCAGTCCTGAGGTTTGATGATTCTGAGTTTCATTAAAAAGAAAAATGATAACAACCTCCTACATTTCCCTGGTGCTTTAAGGTTTGCAAATTATGCCATCCTCTCTATGGTAACCTTCATTGTCTTTGCATTTGTCTTGCAACTTCTGATTTACATACGCTGTCTCCTTGAGAGTAGAGACTGCTTTTTTTGTCTTTCTTTGTATCTCCAGTGCTTAGCACCAGGAAAGGCTCATAGCAATTAATAAATGTTTATTTTTTGATTGGTTGATCTCCTTTGTTATCATTATTATTATCCCCATTCTACTGATGAGGAAACTGAGACTGAAAGAGGTTAAATGACTTGTCCAAAGTCATAAAGCTAAAAAGTGTCTGAGGGAAGTGTATGAGTAGGAAGGCGATTCCTATTGTATATCCTGAAGACCTAAAGTTTACGAAGTGGGCAAGGAAATTCACAAGATGCCAGATTAATATTTGTCAACAAGTAAAATTTAGCATTGTGTTGTTACCAGAAGGCCACGTTGTTTTCCCACTCCCATAAAATATGGGATTTGATTATCTATGTGTAATTCATACTCCTTATTATTCAGTTGGAGAAACTGAGGCCAGAAAAGAGGGTGACTTACCCAAGGTCACAGAGATAGTTAGTGGCAGAGCCTGATCTCTCCAATCTAAATCCAGCATTCTTGCCACTATACCACAGCTGCTATTTCATTGGGTAGTCTTCAACTAAACCATTCTTCTGATACTTAAAGGTTAATACTTCATTCGGCTGAACTTGAAAACAAAAGTTGAATGAAGCCTGCTTTTTAACTTATAAACTCCTGGGTGTGGATTTGGGGAGGTTTGAACTGAATGGCTAGGCAGGGAAGAAGGAGAGGAACCAGGAGTTGGCAGAGTTATTTTTGACCTATTGTTTGATGTTGGATGATGGCCACCCAGCATTGATGTTTGTATCATCCCCAGCCAAGGACACCTGTTAGGGAAATTAACACTTTCCCAAGAGGCAGAGCTCACACCTGGATTCCCAGTGATGCTGAAAAGAGAAGGGCTTTATTTACCAGTCTGTAAAATCAATCAGGTCTCTCAAGGAGCCCCCAGTGACTTCCTCCTCCTCCTCGGTTTTCTTCCTCTTTCTCCTCCTCTTCCTCTTCCTCTGATGCTTCTTCAAGGTGTGGAGGCAACCCTGTATTCTTGAAGGCTATTTCAGTGGAGTTCAAGCTGTGTCAGTCTACCAAACTGAAAAGACTCCAAGAACAGCCCTGGTCACGGATGCTGCAGTATAGTGTATGATGTTATTTGGAGTTAGAGGAATTGGGTTCATAAATACCTGGGTAACATTGGGAAAGTTACTTAACCTCGCTAGGCCTCAGTTTCCTGTTCTGCAAAGAGAAGGGTTTGGACTAGATGACCTTGTAGGTCCCTTCCACATCCAAATCCATGACCACCCTAGATGTATTCAGAGAGGCTCATGGACAAAGGGTTGACCACTAGGCAATGATTTTTTTGTTGTCTTAACAGCTTATTAAAGCATCTATAGCCAAAGGAGAAGGAGATATGATCTGGTTTGATGGAGGAAACACCTCCACTGATGGATCCTTTATTACAGTATGCTGTTGTGGAAAGATTGCAGCCTGTGGGATCAGACCTGAGTTCAAATCCCTCCTCTGGTAAAAATCTTTAGATTCTCTCAAGACACACAGTCAGATATTATCTCCTACACAGCCTTTCCAGATCTTCTAAGTCCTTAGTGTTTTCTCTTGTACATCTTGTATTTACTTATTTGTTGACATATTATTTGCCCTGCTAATTTAAACTCACTTTGTGCACAAAGAGTCCCAGCCCAGGAGCTGGAATGCGATTAGAAGATGTCTAATTTAGCTCTCTTATTTTACAGATTTTTATTTTTTACAGATTTTTATTTTTATAGATTTTACATATTTTACAGAAAGCTGGGACCTATTGAAGTTAAATGACTTGCACAGGGTCACATAGCTAGTAAGGATTTGAGATAGGATTTGAACATAGGCTTTTCTGAACCCAGGTCCAATGCTCTATCCCCTATGAAGGTGTCCCAAGGCAATACTATTGGTAAAGGGCAAGTCTGGGATTTGAACTCAGGTCCCTAGTGATTCCACTCCACTCCTAGTGTCTCCCAGGAGAAAATAAGCTCCTTGAAGAGAGACACTGCTTGATGTTTTAATCTTTGTATTCCCAGCTCCTACCAAAATTCTTTAGACATAGTGGGCCCTTAATGAATGCTTGTTGAATTGCATTTGGTCGTAGAATATCAGAGCTGGAACAGGCCTTAGAGAGCACCTAGTCTAAGCTACCCCTGAACAGGAATACTTTTTGCAAGAGGCCTCATAGGTGGCTGTCCAGGCCCTGCTTAGCAACCTCCAGTGATGGGGGGATCACTACTGCCATATAGATGGTAACATTTCACAATAGAGAATATTGGAGACATTGGACTTCCCAGTCCCCATCTCCAAACCATATTCTCTTCCCTTTCTCCCTGTCCCTTTCCAACTCAGCTTTTTCCATTATGTTCCCTACTTAGAACCTAAACCCTCTGAGAGTAGGGACTGGTTTGCATTTGTATTTTTATTTCCAACACTAAGCACAGTGCCTGACACAGAGTGGTCATTTAATAAATGCTTTATTATTCATTCACTCATCATTAAATAGAAGTGAGTATTTCCAGGACAACTAAAGATGCTACCTCGGTTGCTCAGGTGAAAATGCTTTTTTCTTCCTCACATAGGATGTTTCCTTTTCCTTTATGCCTTTCTTTGTAGCCCTAAAACTTAACACAGTGCCCAGACACATAGGAAGCACTTAGCAAATGCTTGCTGATTGATGGATTAATTGGTTGAAGAACCTTCTTTTGTCTCATACTTAACATGGGCACGTCTCATATATAAGAGGTACCTTGGTGTAGTAGTTAGAACGATGCCCTTGGAGTCAGGGAGACTTGGATTCAACTCCCACCTTGAACTCAGTGGCCCTGAGCAAGTCACTTAAGCTCAAGTGCCCTAGGTGACTGTCTAAGACGATTCTGTTGCACAGAAGTTGCTGACCTGTGTTGGTAAGAGGAAGTTTCCTCTTTGGCAGTTCACTACGTGAATGTGCTCTTGGGTCTGTGCCAAAGAAAAGTCACGTTAACTGTACAATGTATGCTCTGTTAAGTCATTTTATCCTTGTCTCCTTAACCCCTCACCATAGACATACATTATGAGTAGCCCAGGTGTGCTGGCACATTCTGATGAACATCCATATTGTCCCTTGTCCTTACTCCCCAAATAAAGCCAGGGATAAGGCTTCCCCAGTGTAGCTCAGCACATCAGGGTTAGGGCTAGCCCACCTAAGTATGCCAGGGTCAAGGTTAGTCTACTCAAGCGTGCCAGAGTCAGGGTTAGCACGTGTAAGAGTTGGCACACCTAAGCACACCAGGGTTGGGGTTAACACACTTAAGCCTGCCAGGGTTAGGGTTAGCACACCTCAGCACACAGGCATGGCATGAGCACACTTAAGCACATCTGACCATTCACAGTACAGGAATTCACACATAGAAATACGTAGTGAATATTTGGTCAAATGTGCTGGATTTGTAGTCAGAGGCCTTTACTCTAAGTTTCAGCTCTGCTGTTTACCACCAATATGCCCTAGGGAAGGTCACAACCATTCTGGTTAAGTGTCCTTCCAGCTCTATACTTATGATGCTATGATTTGATGAAATAAAAGTGTCAGGAACAGCCAAAATAGAGTCCATGATGAAAACCCAAACACTTTCCTCATAAGGAAGTCCCTTAGGTCATTAACTGAGATTCACTTTACTCTTGTTTTACTCACAGTTCTTTCTTCCCCACACTCAAGCTTGGATATTTGCCTTTCCATCCCACAGCAGATAAAAGGAGGAGATCAGAAATAGGAAGAGGGACCTCTTCATTGGAGGCAGAGATATGGGAAATACATTTCAGAAAGAATTACAGCTAAATCTTTTGGTTCTTTTCATTGAATTTAGAGTTGGAAGGAACCATAGAGACTTCTTAGTTTAACCCCTTTATTTTACAGATGAGGAAACCAGTGAACTCAGGCCAGTGAAATGACTTACCTAAGGTCACATAACTAATAAGTAGCACAGCTGGGATTTAGGCTCAGGTCTAGTAACTTTAAGTGACTAAGATTATGTCCATAAAATTGACCCTTGGTTCTCTATCTTTAGGGCAGCTAGGTGATACAGCGGATAGAATGCCAGGCCCAGAGTCAGGAAAACTCATCTTCATGAGTTCAAATTTGGCCTTAGACACTTAATAGCTGTGTGACCTTGAACAAGTCATTTAACCCTGTTTACCTCAGTTTCCTTATCTGTAAAATGAGCTCGAGAAGGAAATGGCAAACCATGTTAGTATGTTTCCAAGAAAACCCCAAATAGTATTATGAAGAGTTGGACATGACTGAAAAAACAACTGAATGCACACACGCTCTCTCTCTGTGTCCTTAATGCCATCATACTGCTGGCATAGTTTCCAGGGACAGGTTTAAGAATACAAGGCCTCTGAGGTCCCTTTCAACTCTGAGATTCTGTGTTTCTATGACTTTCCCAAGGAGTGCATAGCAATGATGTGTTGGAACCCAAGTCTTCTGACTTCAAGAGCAAGGGTTTTTCCCTATACCAGAAATGATCAATTATTCCAAGAAGCTGACAGTCTAAGATAGAAGCAAAGACATGGATATGTAAACATAATACAAAGCAGAGTGGGAAGGTGATGATATTAATCAACATTTACAAAGTACCTTAAAACTTAATTACTTGAGTACTCCTACCAGGGAACTCACATATATCGAATATTTAGCAAACACTAACCAATATTTGGCAAAGTGCTAAACATGATAGACGAGGCACAAAGTGCTATGGTGTTTTAGGAGGGAAAGACTATTTCTGTGAGTTGTTGTTCAGTCATTTTTCAGTTGTGTTTGACTCTCTGTGACCCCATTTGGGGTTTTCTTGGCAAAGAAACTGGAGTGGCTTGCTCTTTCCTTCTCCAGCTCATTTTACAGATGAGGAGGTTGAGACAAATATTTAAGTGACTTGTCCAGGGTCACCCAGTTAGCAAATGTCTGAGGCCAGATTTGAACTCAGGAAGATGACTCTTCCTCCTTCAAGCCTGGTACACCATCCACTATGCCACCTACCTGCCCATTTCTGGGAGAAGTAGTAGCAAAATAGAGAAAGTTCAGTGGTGTATACCATTTAAGTTGGACCTTGATGAATGTGTAAAATTAGAAGGGCAGAAAGAAATAGCTTTAGTAAAGGAGAAAGAAGTGATAAGCCTGTTAAGGGAGACCAAGAGCCACTTAAAATTCTGATTAGAAGCTAAATAAAAATGATTATAATGCTAACTACTCATATTTCCATATACTTCTAAGCTTTACTAGGCCTTAAAACAACCCTATGAAGCTAATAGTGTAAAAATTATCTCCATCGTTTTACATACAAAGCCACTAGGACTCAGAAGGGCTAATTGGCCGAAGGTTACAATTAGAAAGTGTCAAAACCAAGATTCTAAAACTAGTGCTGCTGCTTCTGCCAAGAGTACAACAACGGTCCATTGGAGGAAAACACCCTCTCTGGTCTCTGTATCTTTGCAATGGCTATCTTACATCCCTGGAATGCACTCCTTCTTTACCTCTACCTCTGAGCGTCCCTCTCTTCTTTGAGATACAACTTCAAACACCCCCTCCTACATGAAGCCTTTCCTGAGACTCCTACTGCTATTATCCTCCCTCTCAAACCCCCTTATATTTAACTACTTTGCATATCATTGCATTTATTCACTTTGTATTTATGCTATGTATTTTATTATTTTATTTTTTTTAACATTCATTTTAAAATTTTGAGTTCTAAACTCTCTCCCTTCTTCTAGCTCCTCCTGTAACCACTGAAAAGGCAAGCAATATGATACCCATTATACACGTGAAGTAATTATGCTATATGTTTTAAATGTATTTATTGTTGCCCTCTTTAGAATATAAGGTTCTTCATGAATGGGGATTTTTAAAAACTCTTTGTACTTGTATCTTCAGTGCACAGTGCCTGGCACATAGTAGATGCTTTTTACAAACAGTGATTGATTACTTTTGAACAAAAACTTGATTCATTATGGACAAAACTTGGTGGTGGTGGGGAACCTTTGTAAACTCTAGTATTTCAAGAATTAACTTGTGGGAACAGTGAAATATTATTTCATGAGAATGTCTTATCACTGAAAATTTTAACTCTTTTATAGGTCCATGTGGATACATTTATATGCAACCTTGAAGGGTTGGGGTAGTTAGTGGCTCTGGAACTGTCCACAGTGCTGAATAGTATTAAAGTGGTCTTTCTCGCTATGTCTACCAGAGAGAGAAGAAAACAGGTGAAGGAAGGGCACACTAGGGAGAGTAATATTCATATGAGTCCAATGTTTATCCATTTCACAAACATGCGCACATACCCCCCATCAAGTAAGGCTGAGGTAGCATTGCATAGTGATGGTGTGGTGAAAAGAGTACTTATTTGATGTGGGCAGAAGACTTTGGGTCTCAGCTTCAACACTTTTTAGCTCTGTGACCATGGGAGAATTGTTTCACCCCTCTAAATCCAAGTGTCTCCATCAATAAAATGGGGGGAAGGGTGATAATACTAACACCACTTATATCACAGAGCTTTTGTGGGGAAAACACTTTCTAGTACAAGGCTCAGCTCATGTGCCACAGTCCACACAATGCCCCAAATGCTGGTACCTTCCCAATAAGAAATTTATTTATGTTTTATCTTTCTCTCTGTTATATTACATATTTAAATATGTACATGTTGTCTCCCCTGATAGAATGTAGGCTCCTTGAGAACAGATACCATTTCATTTCTTTCTATCCATTGTGTTCAGAACACTGGCACACAGTAGTGCTTAATAAATGCATGTTGGTCAATAATGTAAACTAGAAATGTGAAATACTATCATTACTATACTTCTGTCTGGAGAAACTATCCATATTGAGAATACTGCACATTTCTTTTGGACTGGACCTCTGATTTTCATCAGTGTAGAGAATTCTTAATGGGGAAATCCTAACAATGCAGATTAGAACCTGCTCTACAACTTAGAATTTTATAGTTGCCTCATGTGCTGAGAGATTAATTGACTTGCCCAGAATCATGCGGTCAGTTTTAATCACAGACAAGTCTTGAACTTTAGTGTTTCTAATTCTCAGGCCATCTTTCTATCCACTACTCCTTGTTTCCTCTCCCTGAATCCTTATAGAAATATCAGAAAAGAAATTCCAAATTATCTTATCTCAATTAAAAAATACTGAAGCTATTTAATACAAAGACCTATGTAAAAAACACATGAATGCTCAGTTGACTCCTGTTTACTCAAATGGGAGAATAGGGAAAGAATGGAGATTTGTCTGTGAATACAGCAGGGAAGAGAGGGTAATAAGTCACTTCCACAGAATAAATTACAAAGTAGCCTTTGTTGTTGGTATTAAAAGTGGGAATAAATGATCTGGGGAGAAGCTAAAGATAAGGAAATGTGAGAAGGAAATTAACTTAAAGAAAATCAATCACCAGATTAACAGAGAGAAGAAATGAAGTAGTCAAGATTAGTAGAGAAATCAGAGAAGTGAGGTCAAGTAGAAAGCAAGTAGAAAGTAGGATCCTTGAGAGATTTGTGTGCAGACTTAATTGGGCTTATGACAATGTAGATTGACAACACTGGAAACAAAAGTTTCTCATAAGCAACTGTGTGGGATTGGATCAAATCACAGACTCATATGATGTTAGAGTTGGGAAAGATCACTAAATATGGGATACCAGAAATGGAATGAACCTTAGAAGTTATCTGCCCCAGTGCTCTCATATCCCACTTCTGATGCCTGACTTGTGTAACCATGGGAAAGACACAGCCTTTTTGAGCCTCAGTTTCCTTCTCTGTAAAATGGAAATACATTTCAATTCAATTCAAAAACATTTACAAAAATCATAATACATTAGTCTCCTTTGCCACTATGCTGGATCCTTACCACCAGTTCTAGTCCCTTAACAACTTTTCTGGACTATCATAATGGTCCCCCAATGAATGTCTCTGCCTCCAATCTCTTCTTCTCTAATCCATATTCCACGGGGCTGCTAGAATAATCTTATCAACACACAATCACGTTGACACTGATCAAGTGTCACCGATCATGTCCCTTGCCTTGTGCAAGAGCATTGAGTGGTTCCTGACTGTCTGTAGAATGAAACAAAAACTTTTTAGAAAAGGGCATTTAAGGACCTTGAAATTATGCTTACGCCCTAACTTTTCCATTTTGTTTTAGAAGCAGCCAGGTTAGCGTAATGGACAGAGAACTGGATCTGGAGTCAGGGTTTTGGTTTTTTACCACCATAAAAAGCTGCTATAACCCTCCCCTTCTGAACCTCTCTATTGCTATTTTAGACACCACCATTATTCCATTCTCCCAGGTGCATAACTTTGGCATTATCTTTGATTCCTCACTCTTCTTCTCTTCGAATATCAAATCAGCTGCCAAATTTCCATTTCTACCATCACAATATCTTTTGCATCTGGTCCCTTCTCCTTACTCACACAACTGCCACTTAGTCTAGGCCCTTGTTGCCTCTCCCTTATATTACTAGAATAGCCTTTTGATTGGTTTTTCTTCCTCACTTTTCTCCTCACTTCATTTTCCACATTGCTGCCAAAGTGATTTTTCTTTTCAAGATCTGACCTTGTCATTTGTTTTCTCAATACCAGTCACCTTTTTTCTTTATTTAATATTTTCTTTACTTTTTAATTTTTTTTAAATCTCCCCCTCCAGTCACACTTAGAATCAAATATAAACTCCTCTGTTTAAATTTTAATGCCCTCAACAACTTGGCTGTGATTTATCTTTCTGACCTTACTGTCATTATTCTTCCTCCTAAACTCTGTGACCCAGCAAACTGGCCTTTGTGCTCCTCACAATTGACACTCTCCTGTCTTGGTACCTTTGCACTCTCTGTCTCACATGCTTAGGACAAACTCTTTCTTCTGGGAAGAATCCTCCTCTTCCTTCAAGATTCAGCTCAAGCCTCACCTTCTATATGAAGCCTTTCACCATTCCTCAACTGCTAGGGCCTGGCCTCTTAAAGTGCCTTGTATTTAACTGCTTTGAATTTATTCTTTGTATATTATAAATATATGTATGTATACACACACAAACACACTTAGTGCGGTTTTAAGCTTGAATAGCTTAGAGACTTTTGGGAGACCTGAAAATATGTCTTCTTGTTGCCTCTCCTATTAGGATTGAAGGTCCTTGTGAGTTGAGATTGTTTCATTCATTATGTTTACATCCCCAGTGCTAAGTATTTATTAATTAATTTATTGAATAAACCTTGGTTTACATTCCAGTCTTGACATTCACTACCTTTGTGACCTTGGACAAGTCACACCATCTCTTGGCCTCAGTTTCCTCAATAAAAGGAAGAGTTTAAAGATTTCTAAAGTCTCATTTCACCTTTGAATCCCATGATCCTCTGGGCCTCTTTGGATTGACCGATTTTTTAGACTATACTGACATCCTACTTCTACCCCCTGATAGTTCCATTTAATAGTTGTCAATGTTAACAATTTCCTGTGTCTCAGGACCCATTTGATGTCCTGGGGGTAGGGGTAGAGGAGGGAGAACAGTGAGCTGGCTCTTATTCTACTACTCCCCCCAGTGTCAAAATCTCTGGCTCCATGCCAGTCCCAGTGCTTGTTTAAAATGGATCAGAATGCAGGCTTGCTGAGAGACATATCTTCCCACACAGTCTAAAAATTCATATTCAAAAGGATGATCTCCATTCTGGGATATAAGGTTGATTAAAAGAGCAGCTGTCTGTCTATTTGGGAGATACTTCTTTTCTTCATTGCTGAATGCTTTAGCTCCTGACAAACTGAGGTTAATAATCTTCTACAACCCTTTGCCACTGGTGTGCTGTATCACCTGGGTATCCACCATTCATTCTCTTGGATTAAAACATTGTCAACTAAAGATGATTAAAAAAAAATCCATTCATTCTATGTTAACACTTATTCGAAGGGATTAGTCAATCAGATGAACCCCTGTAATAAAATAATGCTTTTCATACCTTCCCTTTTTAGATCCTCTCAACATTCCAGTAAGGTAGGTCATGGAGGAATAATTGTCACCATTTTAAGGAACCAAGAACAGAGGCTCAGGGAAGAGATGGGACAAATCACAAAGCTACTTAGAGGTAGAGTTGGAGCCAGAACCCAAGATTATAGATATTCCAAGGTTTCTGAATATAGAGTCATGCAGGGAAGCCCATCCTAGGTGAAGCTATAGGTAGAAGGAAGGACTCAGCTTAGGAGATGAGAAGAATGAATGAGTTTATACTTCCATGTACAGGTATGTTTCACTTCCAAGTTCAAGGTCTTGGAATTATGATTGCTGATGGAGTCATGGGACCAAAGAACTTGAGAGCTAGAAGGGACTATAACACCCCCTCTATCTCCAATCCTCCCCAGCTTCCATCCTGTATCCTCTGGATCCATGCTCCTCATAACACAGTCACCATGATTTTTAAAAATTCAATTTTATTTTATTTTTAGTTCCTATTTCTCTCTTCTCCCCTCCCTTTCACACTCATTGAAAAGACAAGAAAAACAAAACCCATTACAATATGTATAGTCATGCAAAACAAATTCCCAAATTAGCCATGTAAAAAAATAAAAAGAAAGAGAAGAAAATATGGTTCAATTTGTACTGTAAGTCCATGGAGGCAGATTATATGCTTCATCATGAGTCCTCTGGAATTGTGGTTGGTCATTATATAGTTACCAAGTCTTCAGCAGGAGGAGGAGAAGGAGGAAGAGGAGGAGGAGGAAGAGGAGAGAAAATAGTAGCATTGTTTCTGTTCTGGCCAGAAACTCTGAGGTCTTTCCCCTCCCAGATTGATTCTTTTATGAAGGCAAATTATGCCATCTTTGGCCTCCATTCTTACCTAGCCTTTAATTACTGAACGAGTGTTGCCTCAGACAAACTGAGACCTGGGAAAGATCTAGCTTAAAAAGGCCCAGGTCTTCCACTGCATCCAGGGCCATCGCCAGTTGACTTGACCTGCTACCGTACTCCAATTACTCTGGAGGAGAGAGTGAGGTTGATGACTTTGCACAGCTCTGCCTCACTTAAATACAATTCACTTCTAAGTCAAGACACCACCCTCCTGATGTCATTGGTCCTCTTTGAGAATGAAGAATGAACAACAACAAACTCTTTCAAAGTAGTTTATCTTTACAATGTTGGTACTATTGTATAAATGGTTCTCCTGGTTCTGCTCCCTTCACTTTCCATCAACTCATATAATTCTTCCCAGTTTTTTTCTGAAACCATCCACCTCATCATGCCTTATAGCACACTAGTATTCCATCACAATAACATACCACAACTTGTTCAGCCATTCCTTGATTGATGGGCATCCCCCTAATATCTAATTCTTTGCCACCACCAAAAGAGCTTCTAAAAATATTTTTATGTATCTGGGAAATTTTCCTCTTTCTTTGACCTCTTTGGGGCATAGACCTAGTAGTGTTATATACTGCAAGCTCCTTTTAACCTTTACATTCTCTCTTTCCCAAGCCTCCCAGCTTTGGAGGGAAAAAAAAGCAGAAGTTCTTAACCTTTCTGTACCATTGACTCCTGTGGAAATCTAACGAAGTCTAATTTCCCCTTCTCAGAATAATGTTTTTAAATGTATAAAATAAAATATGAAGGATTACAAAGGAGATAAATTATATTGTAATACAGTTATTAACATATTTTTTGAAAAACAACCTCATAGATCCCAGGTTAAAAACCCCTGCCCTAAAGGTATTACATCCCATACCACTCTTTCTCATATTGGCCACTCCTCTTCTGATAATAACTTATACTTGCACAATACTTTCATGTGCAGAGAGTGATTTCCCCCCGTATTAACTTCTTCTCCCTCTCACAATAACTCATGTGAAGTAGCTAAAATTATCACCATTTTATAAATGAAAGAGAATCTGATGTTCATAGGAGGTAAATCACTCACCCATATTCATAGCTGGTAAGTGTCAGAAGCCAGATTGGAAGGCAGGGTTCTTAAAAGTTCTGTGTTCCTTCTACTATATCATATGTCTAGACCTGAATGAGGAAGAGGTATATTTCTTTTTTTTTAATTGAACAATTTATTTATTAATCTTTAGTTTTCAACATTCACTTCCATAAGATTTTGAGTTTCAAATTTTCTCCCCCTTTCTCTCCTCCCCCTTCCCCAGGATGGCATGCAATATGACATAGGCTTTACTTATACATTCCTATTAAGCATATTTTCACATTAGTCACAATATAAAGAAGAATTAGAACTAATGGGAGGAACCATGAGAATGAAGCAATAAAAAAGAACTACAAAGGGAAAGGACAGCAAATAGTATGCTTTCATCTGCATTCAGATTCTGTAGTTCTTTCTCTGGGGGTGTGGATAGCTTTTTCCATCATGAGTCTTTAGGAGTTGTCTTAGATGGAAGAGGTATATTTCTTGCAGTATCATTCAGCATGCCATCTGCCTCAATTTCTTCCTTTTTTAATGTGAGAAGATGGGACTAGATGCTCTCTAAAGTCACTTCTACTTCTAAATCAATGATCCTATGACCACTTCAAGCCTTGGTTTCATCACCTATAAAATGGAGATAATAATACGTGAAAAACACCTATATCACAGTTGTCGTGAGGCTCAAGTAGGATAACGAATGGATGAATGAATGAGAAAGCATATATTAGGTGATTACTATGTACCAGGCACTCTTCTAAGTCCCAGGAATAAAAAAAAGTACAAGGAAACAGGACATTCCCTGCCTTATAGGATAGGGGAAGAACATAGGAAGGGAAGCTGTAAGAGATGGGGAGCCACTAATACGGTGGCAGGGTTTGGAAATGGCCAAGAATCTACATGAAGTCTTCGTTATAGGGATAACAAGGCAAAAACTCACTTATTAGAGTTTGGGGTCTCAGGAGCTGAGAACAAAATCTATTGAGAGGGAGATGAGAAGGATGGGAGGGTGAAGGCTCCATGGTTTGGAAATCTTGGGGAACTGACCAGGAAGACCATATATACCAAGTACCTTATCAATTTTAAAGCACCACATAAAGCCTAGTTATTGGTATTATTGTATTATGTCACGTTTCTTTTATTCTCCCTAGTACACCGTAAACCCTTTGAGGGCAATGACCATGTTATTTTTCATTTTTGCATTATCAGTGCCTAGCACAGTGCCTGGCACACAGCCTGCACTTAATAAAGGCCTATTGAATGGAATTTAACACAGAATGTTCCAGCTGAGGGTGGCCTTTGAATAAAGAGTGTAGGTCATCAGAGCCACAAGAGACCATCTAATGCAGGTTTGGAATTTGGAAGCTTTCCTGTTAGGATCAGAATTTTGAATCAATGTCAAATGAGAAGCTTAACAAATATCTCATAATTATTAGGTGCCTGGCATGACAGGGCTTTGATGGCTTATTTTAGTTGCCACTGGGAGGATCCTTGTCACACAAGGCACCATTACACTCCAGTGCATAGGGAAGAGAGTGAGATAGTCGTGAGCCTGGAGGGAAGGGCAGTGCAAGAGGGTAAAACCAGCAATGTTTGGAAATTTAGGGAAGGTATTTGGAACTCAGAACTTGGCTTCCCACAGTCACAACTTTACAAATGGGGGCTGGGCTCCCAGACTAGCCAGAGACATTTATTTAGACCCTAATAAAGAGAAATGATGAATTGGCCACAGCATTGAAGAGTAGGAGGAAAGCAGCCTGGATCAACTTTGAGAAATGAAAGATTTCTTTTAAGGACCCCCAAATTTCTCCTCAAAACAAACGCTTTACATGTTTTACACACCAGTGTTCTTTGGATATTTTATTACATCCCTGAGTTTTGGAACACTAAATTTTCTAAAGAACTGAAATTAAGAAAAACCCAAAAGAAGGAGAATAAAGGAAGGAAACAAACATTTATCAGGTGTCTACTATGTGCCAGGTAATATGCTAAGTACTTTACAAATATTATCTTATTTGATCATAACCACAACCCTGAAAGGTAGGTGCTGTTACTATCTTCATTTTACATTTGAAGAAATTGAGGTAGATGGAAGTTAAAGGACTTGCCCAGGGTCACACAGCTAGTAAGTGTTGGAGGCTGTATTTGAACTCAAGTCTTCCGGACTTCAGGCTTGGTGCTCTATCCACTGCATCATCTAGATGAGCCTAAGTCCTTTGCCAAAGGGGAAAGGAAAGGTGCTTGGTGATTGTGAATAGACCATGACAAATACAAACAAGGAATTATGAAGGATAATTGGAGCAAAAGATGTCATTGAAGAAATGTCTCTTCCCCCCAAGCTCACCTCTCTTCCAAACTTCTCTTTTTCTGTCCCTCCATCCTTCTACTCATCTATGTTAACAACCTTGGTTTCATCCTTAACTCCTCACCTACACTCACCTCATATGTCCAGTCACTTGTCAAATCTTGATATTTCTGTTTATACAATGTTGATTATATTTTCTCTCTACTTATATAACTACTGGCCTTTATTGCTTCTTGCCTGGACTATTGTAATAGCCTCCTACTTGGTCTCCCTGCCTCAAGTCTCTCCCTGCCTCAAGTCTCTCCCTATTCCAATCCCTCCACTCACCTAACAAAAAGTGATTTTTTCTAAAATACTGGTCTGATCATGTTACACTTCTATTCTTCTTAGAGCAAATACAAACTTCTCTGTTCATTATTTAAAGTCCTGGCCCCAGTCCATAATTTTATTAACCCCTTTCCCGCATTCTATAGTCTAGGCAAATTGGCCTTATTGCCTTTCCTTATTAGAAAACCAGAAAAACCACTCCATTTGCACCTCCTTGCCTTTGCATTGGCTACCCTCCATGCCTGGGATGCCCTCCCTCTTTGCTATTATCTCTTAGTATCCTTACTTTCCTTCAAAATTAATTTCAAGTGTCATCTTCTACATAATTTCCCCCCAATTCCTCCATCTGCTACTGTCCCCCTCCAAAAATCATCTTGTAGCTATTTTCTACATACATACATACATACACATATATATTATATACACATCTACATCTATCTGTCATCTATCTGTCTGTCTGTTTGTCTATTTGTCTTTCTGTGTGTATCTTTCTCTTATCACTTATTTATTTAATAAGTAATTATTATCTTTCTCGGGGTAGCTAGGTAGCATAGTAGATACGGTATTGAGCCCGGAGCCAGGAAGACTCCTCTTTCTGAGGTCAACTCTGGCCTCAAACACTTACTAGCTGTGTGATCCTGGGCAAGTCACTTCACCCTGTTTCCCGCAGTTCCCTCATCTGTAAAATGAGCTGGAGAAGGAAATGGCAAACCACTTTAGTATCTTTGTAAGAAAATCTCAAATGGGGTCACAAAGAGTTGAACACAATTGAAAAATGGCTAAACAAAACTTATCTTTCTGTCCCACTGCGTTCCCCTCCCCAATCCTCTCAACAAACTTGCATAGTCTAGCAAAAGAAACCCCTACGTTAGCCTTGTCCCAAAACACGTCTCATTCTGAGTATTAAGTCTATCACCTCCCTGGTAGGAGGTGGGCGGCATGATTCATCTCCAGTTCTGTGGATTCGTGGGTTATCATTGTATTAATAAGAAATCCGGACTTTTTCAAAGCTATCTTTCTTTATAACATTGTTGTCATTGTGTAAATTGTTTCCCCAGTCCTGATTACTTTTCTCTGCTTCCATTCATAGAGGTCTTCCCAGAAACTGTAGTCATTTTGAGGTTGGAATCATAGCCAGTCATGAAATGTTGGAGCAAAATTGCTAGGCTGACCAAGTTTATCTTTTGTAATCCTAGAATCTTAAAGTCCCAGAATGTCAGAGGTAGAAGAGACCACCAGAGAACACAGAATGTGAATTGGCATAACTCGAAGTGCTCTTAGAATTTAGAATGTCAGGTCTGGAAGGGACTTTTTTTTTTTTTTAAAACATAGAATGTTAGAATACTTTATATATATATATATATACACATATATATCCTAAATTATATAATACTTCATAAGTATTACAGTACTTTATAAGTTATATAATACTTTAATTTTTGTAAATTGTCTCACCCGTGTTATCTCACAATAACCCTATGTGGTAAGGGCTATTATAATATTCATTTTACAAATGAGTAAACTGAAGCTCAGGAAGGTTAAACTGCTGACCAGGATCAACCAACAAGTAAATGCCTAGTGCTCAGTTTGGGGTAGAGGTGAGGAGGGAGAGTATTCCAGGCATGGGAATAACAAATAAAAAGCCAAAGTTGGGAAATAGAAAGTCGTGTGTAAAACAGCATGAAGGATTTTGTTGTTGAGTAGTTCTTTAGTTACGTACAACTCTCCAGGACCCCATTTGGCCTTTTATTGGCAAAGATAATGGAGAGGTTTACCATTTCCCTCTTCAACTCATTTGACAGATGAGGAAACTGAGGTAAACAGAGTTGAGTGACTTGCCCAGGGTCACACAGCTAGTAAGTGTCTGAGGCCAGATTTGAACTCAGGAAGATGAGTCTTTCTGACTCTAGGCTCAGAACTCTATGCACTGGGCCACCTGCTGCTCCTATCATGAAAGATAGCATTGCTTAATTTGATATTTAGAAGACGAACATATCAGACAGTCAGTCTTGGGAGTGAGGTTTTGCAGAATACGTAAGGAAGAAACTGCTGCAGGTAATGAGCCACAGAAAGGTGAGGTTTTCCCCTTCACAGAAATTTCATCAGAATTGAAGTTAGAAATGTCAGTTTGGAGAACTTGAAGGTCCTGTTTCTTCTTTTCTCTTTTCTCTTCTGCCCTCTCTTGCTACCTTCAGCCTTGGTGCCTGGTGTTTTGCATATCTATCCCTGGCCTGTTCTTCATCACTTTCCCATACCCTTAACAAGGGTCTGATTTCACACCCAACCTGTGTTTCTACTAGAGCATATCAGCTCTAGAGTAGGTCACTAGTGCCAGGTATGGAATCCCTGAGATTGTGTTAAAACTCCATTCATTCTGACATTCTTGACATGGAGGAGGGAGCCTGGTGCATGGTGAAGGATCGATGAACTTGGAATTCAGAGGACCCGAGTTCAAATCCTGCCTCACTAAATGGATATCTTTGGGCTTGGCACTGAGGATACAAAGACATAAAAGCAAGAGTCCTTGCCCTGAGGGAACTTGCCTTCTATCAGGGAAGATAGCATACACAGAAATAAATATTGTACATGTAAAATATAGAATTACTTATTTAGGCCCCTCTTCAGGCCTCATTTTTTTCATCTCTAAAATGAGTTGTTTGGAATCAGTGATCTCTTAGGTGCTTACCAGCTCTGGATTCATGATCCCATGGTTCAAAATCTGTTCTAATTCTGCTGGTGTAAGTCTATGTTTATCTCTATAAAGAGTTTTGCTAAGCCAACATTGAGTCTCAATTTTTTTATCTGTGAAATATGTAGGATAACCCTTGCATCCCTTATGTCAGAAGGATTTTGTAGGAAAAAGTTGGTCAACTATATAAACACCACAAAGATGAAAATTACTGAGATTTTCTGGGACCTCACTTGAGGTGTGCAAGAAGAGGCTCTTTGGAGGACCACTTGTTGGATACATAGTGGAGGGGATTCTGGTTCTGAGTAGGGTTTGGTTAGATGGCTGCTTATGGCTCTCCAAGTCCTGAGACTCTGTGAGTCTCCCTGACTCCAAGGCTGCCCTCGAGCCCACATGTCCTGCCGCCGCTCTTCCAAGTCTTGAGCGCCAAAGAAACGTCACTCTTGCCTCTGCCGGATCTTTATCCCACACTGGGGACAGAGACTAATGATGGGAGTTCTTGAGCAAGGGAACCCGGGGACTTAACATTTCACAGAACAGGAGCAGCTGTGAAATGACCTAAATGCCCAATGACCAAGAATAAGCCAGAGCAGAGGATTTCAGATGCAGAGAGAAACACACAGAGTTTTGATGAAATATTAAACAAGTCACAGATGGTGAGAACAGCACCTTTTCATTTCCTAGTATCTGTGACCTTAACCCATTTAGTCACTGTGGGCACCCTTCCTTTCTGGCAGGAACCCCTGCTTTGTAAGAAATGAAGACTTCTTTACAATGGCTAAAACACTGAATGTTTTATGAGAGTAGGCCTTTCTTTCTTTCTTTCTTTCTTTCTTTCTTTCTTTCTTTCTTTCTTTCTTTCTTTCTTTCTTTCTTTCTTTCTTTCTTTCTTTCTTTCTTTCTTTCTT
>NW_020953955.1:0-23992 GCF_900497805.2 Vombatus ursinus | reverse complement strand
TTTCTTTCTTTCTTTCTTTCTTTCTTTCTTTCTTTCTTTCTTCCTTTCTTTCTTCTTCTTTCTTTCTTCTTTCTTTCTTTCTTTCTTTTTTCTTTCTTTCTCTCTCTTTCTCTCCATTTCTATATCCCTCCATTTCTGCTTGCCTGCCTGCCTGCCTACCTGCCTTCCTTCCTTCCTTCCTTCCTCTCTCTCTTTCCCTCTCTTTCCTTCACTAAGTAAGTCATAGAGACTTTTCTGGGGACAATGAGAGATTCAATGACCTGCTCCTCATTTCACAGCCAGTATGTGTTAGAGATGGGACTTGAACACGGGTCTTCCTAATGCTGAGGTTGTCTATTTTCCTCACCATGATGCCTCTCTTTCCTTTGTGGGGAAAATAAAATTAAAACTATATCAGCTGCCATAGATTCTCAGGTGTCTCTTGTTTTCATAATGAGGTTTCACTTCCTAGTTGTATAAGGGCTCGCTGCTTACTCCTTTCCTCCTGCTCCCTCATTCCTAGTTCTGTTTTATTAATGTGGAGAACAGATTTCTTTCCTGGCTTCTGTTAGAGATGAATAGAATCATGTTGGATCTGTGTCCTTTTCAATCACTGATTATGGGGGCTGCATTTTAACTGGGAAAAGCTCATTGAAGAGTTAGGGTATTTGTTCAGACATTTAGTATGATAGGTCTTCAGACCCCTTTCATTTAATTAAAATCCAAGCAAATAGGGTCTTATGCTTTATTGAAGTTTTGTTTTTTTTCCCCCCAGCTTCCCAAGCAATAGGCACCTAAGTAATATTCAAATTGAATGGATTAGTAAATACTTATGGAATGAATTAGAAGCAATCATAGAATTTTGAGCCAGAAAGGATCATCTGTGGGAATATCTGATGAGAAGATCACAGAATCTCAGAATCTCTGAGACCATTGATGGAAGGGGCCATCAAGCTCAACTTAGAACTGAGCAAGAATCTCTTCTAGAACATCACTGATATGCGTTCATCAAACCTTCGCTTAAAGGCTTCCAGGAAAGGCAACCAATTCACTGTCATGACAGTATTTCTCTATATATGTATTTCTCTCTCAATGGGTAGCAAATGGTACAGTGCATAGAGTGCTGGGCCTGGAGTCAAGAAAACTTATCTTTCTGAGTTCAAATCTGGCCTCAGACACTTACTAGCTGTGTGACCCTGGGCAAGTCACTTAACCCTGTTTCCTCATCTGTAAAATGAGCTGGAGAAGGAAATGGCAAACCACTCCAGTATCTTTGCCAAGAAAGCCCCAAATAGGGTCACAAAGAGTCAGACACAACTGAAAAATGACTGAACAACAACAGCTAAAACGCCTCTATATTGAACTTGAACTTGCTTCTTTGTACCTTCTGTTTATGGCTCTTACTCTTGGCCTTTGGGTACTTCAAGGTAGAAATTATGTTTCCACTAAAAGTCTGCCTTCCTTGAGCTAAATATCCCCTGATCCTTCAAATGATACTTGATTATCATGATGTAGTGGCCACTTATCCTCCTTGTTGCCTTCCACTGGGCACACTCCATTCTGTCATATCTGCTCTAAAATATGGTGTGTAGAACTGAACACAATCCTCCAGGTGTGATCTGAGCAGAGTAAATCCCCTTGTTTTACAGAGGGGATGGTAATAATATTTGCACAGCATTCCTCACAGGGCTCTTATGAGGGAAACACTTCATAAGCCTTTGAATGTTACAGAAATGTAAGAGTATGACAGAGAAGAAATTAGAAACTCATAGAAAGAGGAAATGACTTGTCCAAGATCATACAGGTACTAAGTGGTAAAGTCAAGATTCGAACCAAGTTCATCTGCTTCTAGATCTAGTGTTCTTTCTTTTATTTCTCATTGCCCAAGTGAGTGAATGAGAGTGCATCTCTCTCATTAAGAGGAAAGAGTAGGCTGGCATGCAGATGGTGTATGAAGTATCTTCAATGTTTTCTTGATAAAGATGAATGTGGTCTTTGTCCTTAGTGCCGAGCACAGTCCCCAGTGCTTCGCACCATTCCTGGCATTTAGTAGGTGTTTGGAGCAACATCACAGTGTCTCCAATTTTGCATATTACTAGAAAGAAAGCATGGTATAATGGAAAAAGCATATAACTGGGTAGTAGGAGACCTGAGCTCACGTCATAGTTCAACCAGGGACTTGCTGTGTGACCTTAGACAAGTTACTTCTCTTTGGGAGGCCTCAGTTTTCCCAACTGTATATTTGAACTGGATCCTCCAAGGTCCTACCCATCTCTGACAATCTGTGAACAATCAATCAGTTAATCAAAGAGCACTTATTCTGCACCTGGTATGCATCAGGCACAGTGTTAGGTGCCAAGGATACAAGGCCAAAAGGGAAAAGTCCATGCCTTTATATTCTACACAGCAAGACAACAGATATCATATATAAATATATATCAGATATATTCAGAATCGACGGTTTTTTAAAAGCTTTATTAACTGAGGGATGAAGTAAAGCTTTGTGTAGAAGTTGGTGTTTTACTCAAACTTTGAAGGAATTGTGATTCAAAGTTTTTCTCAGGTCTGATGTTCTATGTTCTAAGGTCCCTCCTACTTCTTACATTCTATGTTCTGTGTTCTAAGCTCCTTCCCATCTCTACCATTCTATGTTGTTAAGGTATTCTCTAGTCCTTGATGTTTTATGGCCCAAGGTCCCTTCAATCTCTGATATTCTATGTTCCAAGTTCTAAAGGTCTTTTCCATCTCCAACATTCAATAAAACTAAGATTGCTGAAGACAAACTGTTGATTGGACAACTTGCCCTCAGAGTAGTCCCAACTCCATTGTTCAGGTCACTGAACCAATGCTTGAGTTAATGTCTTTAGGGAAAGAATAGAAATTGGTGGAGGGGCATTAATTTGTTTAAGACAGGAATAAAAATCAGTATGATGAATGATCCTATTAGACTGATGGAAGGGGGGCTGTCTAAACTAGGGGCATTACTTAGGGCTTGGAGACAAGCTTTGAATAGGGCAGACTAACCTAGAGCACTCTGGCTATCACTAGGTCTCACGGGATCTTGTTATTAACATATCTGCTCATCCATCGGTCCTCTCCTTCTGGCTCTGGCCAAGAGTTAAAAAGATTTTAAAAATTCTAATAAATTAGTCATAATACCATCAGACATTTGCTCTGATTATTCCAGTAAGGGAGCTCCGACTGTGCCAGTAAGGGAGCTCCGTCTGTTCAAAGGTGGATTGCTTTGGGCCCTCTGCCTCATCTCTCTGTGTGTTCCCTTAGATCCTTCCTGCCCACCTCACAGAGGACCACAGGCATCTTCCTCCTCTGGTGTCCCTTGAGTTTCCTTCTCCATTGCTATTCTTGTGGTCAGCTAAGAGCCTGACTGCCTTCTTGGGGGGCCTTTGCTATTTGGGATCTCCACCTGAGTTCTGAAAACTGAATAAGAGATGTTAATACTTCTTGCAGCACTTCAAAAGGGCCAGGATTTCTTCCATATGGCTGCTTCCTCCACCTACACAAATCCCAATCCTTCCATATCTTTTACACAGATTTTCATAGATCGCCATTGCCAAAACAATCCATCATCTACTAGTCAATGCCTTGGCGATGAGTCTCTATGAAAAGTAGCTAAGCTAGTCCTCACACAACAGTCACCTAGGCTGTACCAGGATTATACACACCTTTCCAACTTTCTACAAGCTGCCAGAACTTGTGCCCTGAAGGTGTAGCCTGGGAGAACCAAGAGTCACTTCACAGTGATAATGAGGCAGCACATGTCAAGAAAGAGCAATACTGGTCCAAAAAAGAAACATCAAGCCACAGAAGGAAAGGTAGAGGGGACGTTAGAGGTCCCATGGCCAGGAGGTCTCAGAATTTCTACCCAAATGTTTTTAGCCCATGAGACATTTATTTTCTTCAAATTGAATTGACCGGAACAAATAGGACAAATATTTAGATGGTAGATTTAGATGCAAATATACGAGGAGTGTAAAATAAAGCCAAGAAAGTAACTTTATGTAGATTCCATTTTTCCAGTTCCATCGGTTACCTAGTGCAAAAGAGTAGGGTACATGTGTGGTGACATTGATGGGGCCTGGGTGAGAGCTGTGTGTGGTACAGTGGCAAAGGCGCTACTTAGGGTCAGAAGATGTGGATTTCAGTCTTAGATCTGAGGTTAATTGTGTGACCCTAGGTTAGCCTTTTTGTGCCTCAGTTTCCTTATATGTAAAAAGGGTATATTTACATTATTTACTGACCTCGTAGAATTGTTAGTAGAAAAATGCTTCATAAACTTCAAAGTGCTTACAGAAATGGTGACTGTTCTTGGCTCAACAATATATATGATTTATAGAAGGGCTCCCAAGCAGTAGATCCCAAAATGGAAAGTTCTGAAGTCAGGGTACTTGGAATAATATCCTTCCTTTTCCTCCTGCTAGTCTAAATGTTTAGAATTTCTTCTCTTTGTGCCACAGTAGAAAGAGTAATGAATGACTCTGGAGTCAGAGGACCTAAGGTCAAACCTCCTTTCTGACTCTTAGTGTCTCTGTGACTTTGGGCAAATTCCTTCGCATTCCTGAGTCTGTGCAAGAAGGGGTTTGGACTAGGTGGTTTCTGAGGTCCTTTCCAGCCCTCTATCTGTAACGAATAAACAAGGGAGGTCAGCACGTACAACTTACTCATTGTGGGCTCCCCACCTGTAGAATTTAGGGATGTGCCTTCTCCTTTAAGGAGCAGCAGCCCCTGAGAGTTAGCGTGCAGAGGTCCTACAGGCAGTGTGGATCACACTTTCCTGAGCTTGGTTAACTTTTATCACAAGGGTTATGCATGTATGCATATATGTTTATATGTATATTTGAATATATTATACACATAAGTTGAATAATATACATATATCGTATATGAAACACAATATATGTATCTAAATATATACACACATATACATGTATACATTTTATTTATATAGAGAAAAAAAGAGACAAAACCAGGCAGAGAATCTCCAGCATATAGAAGCAGAGATCATTACACCACCATTGGATTTGGGGTCTTCTGTATTGGAAAGGAGAGAAAAAGCATCAATGTAGGGCCTAATATATGGCAGGCACCATGATAAGAGCTTTTACAAATATTATCTCATTTGATCGTTACAACAACCATGCAAAATAAGAGCTCTTCTTATCCTCATTTTCCAGTTGGGGAAATTGAGACAAACAGAAGTTCAGTGACTTGTCCAATGTCACACATATAATATGTCTGAGGTTGAATTTGAACTCAGGTCTTATCTGCATTCTCTCCCCTCTACCGTTTTGCCGCCTGTAATATTGAATCAGTCTGTCTCTTCTTCCCTTTTGGGCTTAGGGTCTGCTTCTCCTCCATCAGTCATGCTACAGCTGGGGTATCTCCCCTATACAGGGGTCCAAACATCTCTCCAAATATCTAACCCTACCAACATTAATCATACCAGACAAGGATTTGGTGGTCTTTGCATTTCTTTTTACATAAAGGAGAATATAATGGTATCAATGAAAACCAATGACAAATGGGGGTTCATTGGAAAGGAAGCAGCTGGCAGCTTCTTCTGCTGCCTGTCAAGGTTTAACCAACTTTTCTGGAGCTCAAGTGACTCCCACATCACCCCATAGCTCATCAGAGACACCAGCTTTGAGCTAATGCAAGTCAGGAGAAAGGCAAAGTTCCACGTGGCTCTTCTGCATTCTCACCAACATGCCCATCAGTTCTCAGTCACTGGCAAGTGTTACTTCTCGTTCCCATCTCTACATTTCAAGCTCTTAGAGTCAAGGAGTCAGTGCATAAGGATTGCCTTGCATAACCCTGCCTGAGTTATCTCCTCTGCAGTGCGAACAAGAATGTCTGTACCCAAACTTCCAGCTTCTCTTTCCCAGAATCTTCCAAAAAGACAGCCCAGAAATCTGTGTCCAAAAATATCACCAACTGATGAAAGCTATGAGAGTGTCTTCTAGGGTCTCTTGCTTTCATAGCAGTGCCCACAGCACAGTTGTGTAATATTTATGATTCTAGTCTGGTTCTGCCAACATGAAGAAGCCCCCTTTGCTGAGCACGTGTGGAGTGTGTGTGTGTGTGTGTGTGCACGCGCGCACGCTCACTGACTTTACTGTTGGAACTCCTGTGACTGTCTACCTCCTCCTTTAACATTTCAAAGCTTCAGAAAATTAAAGTAGGCACCCCCCTTTCCAAGAAGTTTAAGCATATGCTAAGGTCTGATGCTAATCTGTGGTGCCTGGAATCTTATAGAAAGTTATAAATTTAAAAAAAGCACCCAATGCCAGGTGTTTTTTGCATTCTACTTGTCCTAATCAATAGTCAGGACTATAGACAGGGATCCCATCCTCTTTCCCACTGGGTCACTTGGAAGCAATGGGTAAACTCAAGAACATCTAGGTCCTCTGGTCTGGTGTTCCCAATCTCACCCTGGTGTGGTGGTTTTACACCTGGATTGTCTTTTTTTTTTTTTTCTCTTGATGAGGCGACTGGGGTTAAGTGACATGCCCAGAGTTACACAGCTAGGTAATATTATGTGTCTGAGTCCAGATTTGAACTCAGGTCCTCCTGACTCCAGGGTAGGTGCTCTATCCACTAGCTGCTCCTACACCTGGACTGTCTTAACAGAAGCAGTGAGCCCTCTTTGTGGCAGAGCGGTACAGCTCTGATGAGTCTGCCTACCCTGGTGGCTTTCGCTTTGGGCCTATTCCACTGGCCTGTGTAGCTCTCATGCATCCAGATGCTTTGCAAGCTTCCTAAGGCCTTGGGAGCAGAGATCCTCAAGGGGCTGGGCAGTGATGGCTCTGTGTTACGAGGTCAGGGAACGGTGCCCTCTTAACTGGATATTCTGAACCCTTCTCTATTCCCTCTGGTAGGCCTCTGGTAACAAATCATAGGACTCTGCAAGGGTCATGGCTCTACTGTTCTTTTTCCCAAAAAGAGAAATATATATGTACATGCACACATTATGCAATGCTGCCCTTAGTCACCTGTAGCAGCCGTAACAAGCTAGCATCCTCATGGAGTAATCAGTCAGAGCATGGTGTTTACTCACGGGCTACCCCTACTCGGAGTCATAGCATCTCGGAATTGAAAGGGACTTCCATGTCTGTCTAGTTCACATATTCCCATATCCAGCCCAGTACAGTTTAAGCTGGGGCTTGATTGGAGCAAAGCCCTTCTTTCTGAAGTCTGTGTTTGTTGCTCAAGATGTTTACAGCACAGTTCACCATTTATGGATCTCTCCATTATGAACAATGGAAAAAGTGAATGGAAAGTGGAGCTGAACTGAGCCGGACCCTCAGGCATCTCTCTCCTCGCCTCCTCTCTCCCTCTCACTCCTGTAGCCAGTCAGTTGCCAAGTCTCGTCAATTCCACCTCCACAACATCTGGCACACACACCCTCTTCTCTCACTCACACGCTTCTACTCTATTTCAGGCCCTCGTCATTCCTTGCCTCGACTGCTTCCGTATCATCCTAATTCCTTGCCTGGCTTCCAGCCTCTCTGCTCTCCTCATACAGCTGCCAAAATGTTATTGCTAAAATAGATGCGAAAGAATCAAAAACCTTCAGTGGCTCCCTATTACTTCAAGGATATAACACAGAATCCTCAGCTGGACATTAAAAACCTTGCAGTATTTGACTCTTAACCTTTTGAAGAAAAGCTCATTTCCTATCACTACCTTTTGATTGTTCTCCATTTCAGCCACACTGGCCTGTGAGCTATTCTGCACACATGGTAAACAGTCGTCTGCCTTTGGTCCCCTGGGTCTGGAATATACTCCCTCATCTTCTCTACCTCTCAAAATCCTGGGCTTTCTTCAAAGCAGACAAATGTCATCTCTACCTGCTGCCTTTCTGAATCCCCCTTGTTCTCAGTGAAAGCCTTCTCCTGAAATTACTCTGCATATACTTTGTATTTATTTGGGTCTGTAACCCCTTTGCCCTTCTGGAGAATGTCAACTCCTTCAAAACAGGGACTATTTCATTTTGATCATTGTGCTCACTCAGTTTAGCACAGTAGTTTGCACGTAGTAAGTGCTTAATAGATGTTAATTATCCTTGGTATGGTGGCACAGCCTTGATCCCTGCTATTAGGGAAACTGAGGCTGGTGGATTGCTTCAAACTGCAGTGGACTGAGCCAATTGACTCTCTGAACTAAGGGTAGTACCAATATGGAGAGCCCCCAGGATCTGGGGACAATTAGGCCTCCTAAGGAGGAACAAACCAGTTCCCAAGCTGGTCAGTAGTGAGGCTGGGCCCATGAGTGGCCAACGTACTCCCAGAATAAGCAAGACAAGGAGATCCAATCTCAAAAAACAATAAATCAATTTTTTCTGCAATAAAAAAGAAATCCCTCCATGATATTATCATCATCACACTCATCACCACATCATAAATGGGCCAAAGAGTAGTCCAAGGAGATAAAAATCATGAGGCACCTGGTGAGGGTGGCTCAGCCCTCTTGATGAGTCTGCAACTGCAGTTGCCAAGAATGCTTTCAGTGAGCCTACAGAGGGTGCGTTCCTTCATTCAGTTATAAAAACAGTTATTTTATCCACCTGTGCAGTAGGGTATAGAACATTAAACAAAGGAAAAAAATGGCAGGAGAGCCACTTGTCCCATGGTCATTTCTATTTGAGACCCACTAAAAAAGATGAGAAGGATAAGTTAATAATAATAATTAGTATAAACCAAAATAATAGTAAAAAGTTGCCCAATTCAATTCAACAAACATTTAAGTGCCTACTATGCATCAGGCACTATGCTAAGCAATGGGGATACAAAAAGAAAAAAAAAACCAGTTCATCCCCTCAAAGTGCTTACACTCTAGTAAGAGAAACAACATGTTAAAAATATATATACAAAGCAAGGTATATACAGGATAAAGAGGAAATAATTAACAGAGTGAAAGCACTGGAATTAAGAGGGGTTGGAGAAGGCTTCCTATAGGAGGTGGGCTTTTGGTTGGGTCTCAAAGGAAGCCAGGGAAGTCTGTAGTTGGAATGGATTAGGGAGAGAATTCCATGCATGGGGGACAACCAGAGAGAATTCTTGGAGCTGAGAGATGGAATGTCTTGTTCGTGGAATAGTCTGGAGGCTAGGGTCACTGCATGAAAGAGTAGATGGCAGGGAGTAAGGTGTAAGAAGAATAGAAGGGTTGTTGTTCAGTTGTGCCCAACTTTTGTGACCCCATTAGGGATTTTCTTGGCAAAGATATTGGAGTGGTTTGCCATTTCTTTTTCCAGCTCATTTTACAGATAAGGAAATTGAGGCAAATAGAGGGTTAATGACTTGCCCAGGGTCACACAGCTAGTAAGTGTCTGAGGCCAGATCTGAACTCAGGAAGATCAGTCTCCCCATCTCTAGGCCTGGCACTCTATACACTGTGCCATCTAGCTTCCAGAAGGGTTAGATAGGTAGGAGGAAAACCAGGAGAGGGCGGTGTTCTGAAAACCTAGAGAAAAGAGTGTATCAAGAAGGATACAAGTAGTCATCCATCAATTACTTGAAAACTGACCATCATGGACCTGCTCCAAAGTCAGGCCATTCAACTTTTGGACAGCTCTGATTGTTAGAAAGTCTTTGCTGATCTTGTCTAAATTTGCTTCTCTGTAACATTTCCATTGCTCCTATTTATACCCTCTTAGACCAAGAACAAGTCTAATTCCTCTTCCACAGACATCCAGTCCTTCAAAGATTTAGCCAGCTATCCTACTGCCACAGAGTGTTCTTTCTCAAGGTTAAACATCTCCCTTTCCTACAACTGATCCTTATGACATGATCCCAAATATTTTCATTGCCCTCTTTCCAATCAGTCCAGTTTGTGTTTCTCCTTAATGAAACGTGGCTCTCAAAAGTGAATAAATCAATACACCATAAATCCAGTGGTGGTGTTTAAATTCCCATTACAGCCTGGTAGTAGAATATTTTGGAGGCGAGTTCTTTTCCCCAAACACTGAGATCAAATCACATATAGGCACCTACACTTCCTGAGGCCACCAAGAACACACTATCTATAGTCCCCAAAGCACTTTTAACAACTACACATTTGTAGGACAGCAATCAATGAACTCTATAATGATTAGCCTGAAGCATTGGAAGGCCCTGAAGTGGACTTTTGAATCAACAGAGAAATACTGAATTGCATTCCATAGTTTTAATATTGAATGAATTTCAGTGTGCTCCCTGCCCATCACAGCCTTGTGGTGCAAGAACGACAGTGGAGGTGTTTTATCTGCTCCTAGAATAGGGCTTCTATTTTGGGTGGATAGATTTCAGGGTGTCTGTGAACTTGCATGGGAAAAATACATCTTTATTTCAATATATTTAATTTCTATTGTGTTTTATGACTTTAAAAACATTATCGTGAGAAGTGGTCCATTAACTTCACCAGGTTGCTCAAGATGTTCATGACACAAAACACAGGAAAAATTTCTGCCGTAGGCCATCATTATAGAATGTCAGCATCTCAGAGATGGAAGGAACCTCCTTTTCCCCCCTTGTACCACAACAGAAATCATCTGTATGAGGTAACAATTTTTGACTTTGATATAGTGCCTTCTGGTTGATGAAGCACTTTATACGATTACAGATGACCTCATCTGACCTTTTCAATAGCCTTGTGGCACATGTGCCAAAGTTTTGTCTTTACTTCATAGCTGAGACATGCTGTTTTTCTTCAAGTACCTGAAGGAATATCATGGGGAAAACCAAAAGAAAAAAAGGTTTTACTTATTCTCTTTATACCCAGAAGGTAGAACTAGTGTGGAAGCTGCAGGTAGGATTTTGTTGGATGTAAAGAAAACCTTCCTAAAAATCAGAGCTCCTAGGGTGGAGTGGGTTGACTTAGGAAGGGATGTGTTACCCTTCCTTGGAAATATCAAGTCAAGACTTGATGACTGCTTATCAGATATGATGTAGAAGGGGTTGTTTATCAGGCAGAGTTTGCTTGTTTCCTTCGAAAGCTAAGCTTTTGTAAACCTTAGTTCAATGGCACTTTCCTCTCCCTTATTCTGCACACCATACATCATTCTAGTGGATGCCTCCTATGCTAGTGTACCATGCCTCACAGATGACAGAGTCATTAACACTTCAAAGCATTCACATAAATACTAGCAAAGACCAGGACCTTTAAGATCTCCCATCTGGGGACTTTCAGATCTTCAGTATAGGGCATTCCCTGCAGCTGGCAAATGAGTTCTTTATGTTAGTCACTTTTTTTTAATCCATGGAAGCTTTAGAGTTGAAGTTAGGTACCTCCAGGACATTACCTGGAATGCTGGAAATTAAAAGAGACTCTGACTTCAGAAGGAACAACTGTCCTTTACTCCTTTCCTGTGAACCCTACTCTAATTGCTCTGTTACTTTTATTTCTAGGTCTCAACAGCTAAGGAAGTCTTATCATTTTCCCCTTTGACTCTTCCACAAAGATAGCTGATTCTTGGAACTTAGAGAATAAAACATATACAAGCTATGGGATTTTCTTTTTACTGGTCTTCCACTTTCTACAGTGAGCATCTAAGTAGAGTAATCTATGAGTTGTAACTGGGCACTGGACAAATAGATGTTATGGGTTAGTAATCTTAGATGCAATTATCTTACATGACTACAATGGGCAGGACCTTGGTTCAAGGACACCTAAAATTTAGAGGGCATCAATAGTACTTGAATTCCTTTGGGGGGTAGAAATTGTTGAACATAATATCTAGTTAACAAGAATAATTATGTAATATAGGAAGTGACCAGATGGTAAATTTCCTTCCTTAACTTGATTGAAGCCCAGGTGAGCTCCTCTGTGACTCAGCCCTGCTCTGGCCTCCTCCCTGGGTCCCTAGCAGAACACTTGTGAAGCTCTTCCATGTCATGAGATCTCCTATGTTCTCCTCCAGCCCCAAGGCTGTTAATGTCCCATGTTCTTGGTGTCCTGCTATCTCTCCCACCAGGGGTCTTCCCTAAATCCTAACTTATTCCTTAATGTGCTCCCTACAAAACATCTAGCCTTTATATAGCACTTAAAAGTTTTCAATACATGTTCTCTATGTTATCTCTTTGATCTTTACAACAAATCTGTGAGAGAGGTTATATCATTATCCCCATTTAACAGACAGAGAGAAACTGAGGCTTAGGGAGGTAAAAGGATTTGACCAGGGTTGCACAGTTATGAAAACAGCTGAGTTAGGATTTGATTTCAAGTCTTCCAGACTTTCAGTCCAATACTCTATCTACTGCACCTTTTAGCTGCTTTCTAACACAACTATTCTCGCTTTAAATGGGATGGAAGTGGAGTGGAGTGTGCATCAACTCTTTTAGCAGGATGCCAGTCAGTGACTTTTATTGGAGGGGGTTGCATGTGGGGGTAGTTTGTCTTTGTCTCTGGTTAATACCATCTGCAACAACTAGCCAAGACATGTCTCTGCTTGACACATGAGTAAGCAGGGGTCCCCAGAATTGTTGACAGGAGCCTACTGCTGCCCCCCACCCCACCAGGGAAGAGAATTAGACATTCTTAGGCAATTAATTTTAATGAACAGATCAGAAAGCATTTCAATCACAGTATGTCTCATTTTTAAGTCAGTGAATAGGTTTACATGACTGGAGGGGGCTCAAAGCAGTTCCTTTTCTTATTTCTAGGCTATATCCTCTACCACCTTGTTAACATTGTCAATGTGTACTCAGGACAAAGCCATTCTTCACCCATAGGGAAGTCTACATGAAAAGAAACCTTGGTATGTGTTTGCTTAGCACTGCTACTGATTGGGGTGGAAAGCCCCAAATGTTAGCATTATGAAGTTTACTGGAGGCCCTGCAGGTTGGCAGGCAGAACTCTAGCCTCTGCTTACCTGTTCAGTTTAAGTCAATTAAACAAGTTTCTATTAAATGCCTATTGCTGTAGGGGTCTGTGCTACCCTTCATCCTATGTGGGAGGAAAATTAGCAAAATCTGATGGTTTATTCTACTCCAATGTGACATTTTGGATGTCCCACTACGGTCAGACAATAATCCAGGGGTATTAGACAGCTTTCTCATTAGACTGCAGGTTAACATAGAACAGAGGTTTTTAGCTCGGAGTCACAAAACCAGTTTATGGATAGATTTCATAGGATCTATAATGTTGGATGGGAAAACTACATCTTTATCTTCACTAATTTCTAAAGGAAATGTGGCATTCTTTCAATTATGAATCAAAAAAATATTATTCGGAAAAGGGATCAAAAGGTTTCTCCAGTCTGCTAAAGGCATCCATGATGCAAAAATAGTTAAGAACCTTTAACATAGAGTACTATATATTTTAAATGATTAGGAAGGCTTCCTGCTTACCACTCAGTTGGTGGCACACATATGTGTGCCATTTTCCTTGGATGCTACCTATCAACCTGTCTTGCTAACTAGCTGTATGACTTTGGGTAAATCACTGCCTGTCTTGATCCTAAGTTGTCATTGGGTTTTTTCTTTTCTTTTCTTTTTTCTTTTTGTCTGATGAGGGAAGGTTTGGACTAAATGATCACTAAGATATCTACTAGACTTAACATTCTATGACACAATCACTCTCTGAGACTCAATTTCTTTATCTAGAAAATTCATTTTTTTATCTTTACCTTTATCTTTATCTAGAAATTTTATTACCTACCTAAGGTGGGTCTTCTGAAGAGCTACTTAGATTATGTATTGGAGGTACTTTGGCAAAATATAAGCAAGCACTAACTCTGATCCTCATGAGCATCTTCTTCATTAAGTACTATATGGGATGTCCCCAAAGTCTTAGTGTACTTTCTAGCTATTTATAGCTTAATGAGCTAGTGAAGTTATTGTAGCTTAACACTGCACTACAACTTTTGAGACACTTGGTTTATTATTGTTATGATTACATTAAAGTTGGGGAGATATTGGTAAATATATTTTAGACACTATTGGAAGTCTTTCTTTAACATCCTCACATGCCTTTCTAAGTTTTTTTCAGCTCGTTTGTCGTACTCCCCCACAGCCAAGATTTCAACTAAAAGCGATAACAATGACAGCTAGCATTTATATCGCACTTTAAGGTTTGCAAAGTGTTTCATATAGGCTATCTTATTTGAGTCTCACAACAATCCTTAGAGGTAGGTTATTATCCCTTTTTTACAGATGGGGAAACTGAGACTAAGAGAGACTGAGTGACTTGTTCAGAGTCACACAGCTAGTAAATGTCTTAGATGGTTTTGAACTTAGATCTTCCTGATTCCAAGCCTAACATTCTCTCTACTATCCCACGTGGCTGCCAAAGAAGGGAGATGGGATGGATACCTTTTGTCCAGATGAATTTCTGAACCAGTATATTGGAATGCAAGTCTCGACTCATAAGCAACTCTTTACTAGAACTTTCATGGCCTCTTTGACTTCTTTATTCCGAAGACTGTAGATCAGGGGGTTCAGCATGGGTATCACGATGCCATAAAACACAGAGGCCACTTTATCATTCTCCTGGGATTCGCTGGAAGAAGGCTGTAAATACATGTAAGAAAGAGTCCCATAGAAAATGATGACAGCCGTCAGATGGGAGGCACAAGTAGAGAAAGCTTTGTGCCTTCCTGCGGCAGAAGGCATCCTCAAGATGGCAGCCAGGATGTATACGTAGGACAAAAACACAACCAGCAATGTGCTTGACAGATTAAAACCCACGAAGACTATTAACAACATGACATTGACATCAATATTAGAACAGGAAAGGTCCAGGATTGGGGGCACATCACAAAAGAAGTGATTGATGGTGTTGGAATTGCAGAAGACCAATGAAAAGGCAAAACCTGTGTGTACAGAGGCATTTAGGGATCCCATGAAATAGGATCCAGTGAGTAACCGAATGCAGGCCCTCCGGGACATGACCACTGCATAGTGCAATGGGTTACAGATGGCCACATAACGGTCTATGGCCATGGCAGAAAGGAGGTAACATTCAATTGTGGCAAATGTAGCGTAAACCAACAATTGCACTAGACACCCTGAGAAAGAGATAGATTTGTTGGATACCAGGAAGTTCAGCAACATCTTGGGAGTGATAGCAGAAGTATAACAGAGGTCAACGAAAGCCAAGTGTTGAAGGAAAAAATACATGGGGGTGTGAAGGCGGGAATTAAACTTGATGAGCAGAATCATACCAACATTGCCCACCAGAGATGTCACATAGATGACCAGAAACACAAGGAAGAGGATGTACTGCACTTCTTGTTGAACTGCAAATCCCAGTAGAATGAACTCAGTCACTCTGGTGCCATTTCCTTGTGCCATGTCTTTATTATCATCTGAAGAAGAAGAATACAGAGAGAAGGACCAGAAGGAGATTATTGACCCAGAATTAGCAATGAAATCATCTTTTGTTTCATGCTCTTATATCTTTTTTCACATGCTGAGCTTGGTTTTATAAGGTTACCACGGGTTTAGCAGAATGGAATTTTGAATAAAGTCCAGAAAGTGGAATCACAAGACCTGGGTTCGTATTCTGTCTCAGTCTCTGTTTCTTACCTGTGTGACAACAGGAAAGTTACTTACCCTTTCACAGTCTCTGTTTCCTACATCTGCAAAAAGGAGATTGTTGCCAGTATGTATTATCTCACAGAGTTTCCACGACAATGTCTTGTAAAATTGTAAGAGTTGCTTAAACAAGTTATTAAAATCCCCCCACTATTATTTGACATAGTTATAGAAATGCTATCTTTAGCAACATGAAAAGAACAAAACTACAAGTATAAACATTGGTAAAGGAGAGATAAAATATTCCAAGCTGAGGATGACAAGATGTTATCCTTAGGAAACCCAAGAAAATCAGTGAAAAACTAAATGAGACAATTAACTGCTTTCACAAGGTTGTCAGAGACAAAATAAATGCACAAATTCTTTCATTATCTCTCAAAAACCAGGAGCTCACTAATACGGTACTCATAAAAACCAGGAAGAAACAATGATAAGAGAAATTCCATTCAAAATATCTGCAAAGGCTGTTGAAAGGAGGAGAAACAAAATATTCCAGTGTCATAAAAACCTTGAATATCTGGGTGTTAACCTACCAATACACAAACACAGTTTGTAAAAAAAAAACAAAACTATAAATACTTTCGACAGACCAGGGAAAGAAATAATTGGTGAGATGTTCCCTATTCAGGTTGGGACATCCCATTCCAATACATGTTACAAAACTACCTGAAAACTGCATCTGTTGTTATTCTGGCCTCTGGTTGCTGGCACCCATAGGTAGCTCCAGTGATCTCTGTTCTGCTGCCCCACCCCCATGCCTCTCCCTTCTGTCAGTTCTACTGTTAAGTCCTTCACATCTATTCACTTCTCTCAACCTACGTCATCCACCAGGTGACCTGGCTCAGGCCTTCATTCTTTCTAGCTTGGACTATGCTAATAGCTTCTATGTTAGTATTTGCTACCTCCAGGACTCTCTTCTTCAGTCCTTCTTTTGCAGCATTGCCAAAATAATTTGTTCAAGTCAGAGGGCCGACAGTGTTACTTTTCCTCCCAGGATCATTCAGTGACTCCTGATTGCCTCTGGTCTACAAACCACTTAGCCTGATGTCTTTAAGACCCTCCACAGTTTGGATCCATTCTCCCAATTCAGCCTTACTTCACAGTACTCCCTTTCGTATGTTTATATTCCAGGGAGACTGGACTGCTCATTTTCCCCCAAATCAACCTTCCCTCTTTCATTGTCATGCATATACAGCAGACCCTGGTGCCTGGAATAACATCTATGTGTTATCTTTCAGAATCCTTATCTTCTTTCAAGATTCACTTGATGTACCACCTCCTCCACGAGTTCCTCCCTGTTCTTTCTAGTGAAAAATGTCCATAGCCCTCCTTAACACTTACAGCTCTTTGCCTGGATCTCATCTATTTCCCTATCACCTTCTGTAGGTAATATTTATATGACTACTATCAAATATGCATTCTACCTACAGAAATAGGTGGTGGGGTTCAGTTATATTCAACTCTGTGTGACTCCGTGAAATTTGTCTGGGAGGGTTTTCTTGGCAATGATACTGGAGTGGTTTGCCATTTCCTTCTCTAGTGTGTCCCCATTTTACAGATGAGGAACTGGCATAAATAGGGGTTAGGTGACTTGAACCAGGGTCACGCAGCTCGTAACAGTCTGAGATCAGATTTGAACTCATATCTTTCCGATTCCAGACTCTGCTTTATCCACTGTACCACCTGCCTGGCTGTACAGAAGTAGGTAGCATTTGGCTATTACTACTATGAGTGTGTATATGTATGTATGTTCAATCTTCACGTCTCTTATATTGCACCTGGTACATATTGGAATAATGTTTGTTGACTTGAATTAACCCTCTGTGCATGTACAGGTTGTACCAAGTGATTTCTAAGGTCTTTCCAGTTCTAAATCCTAATGATGATTCTTACTGCCATTTATCAAGCAGTTTGACATTGCAAAGTTCTTTACATGTACTATCTCTTATTGGTAAAGCATTTTACAATTTCAAAACAACTTTACATACCATATCTGCTTTGATTTTCCTTAAATCATTTGACTCCTGGACCTGTTTGTTTCCCTGAGGGTCAGATCATCACTCCAGAATATGAGAAGTCCTACCCCACTCATTCCATGAACAGTACTTCACACTCCTTTTTTTAATCAGAAAAATCAGTATTTTTATATATCACTAATAAAACTCAGAAAGACAAACTGATACAAAGTAACACTTAAAATAATAACATTTTAAATATCTGGGAAATAGCCTGCCAATACATACTGAATTTATACAAAGCTAACTAGATATCATCTTAACCAAATAAATGAACTAAATACATGGGTAGAGATTCAATATTCATGGTGAAGTTGAGCTAATATAGTAAAGATGACCATGATTCCCAAATTAAAATGAAAAATGTTAGGCTGTGCTGATTAAAATACCAATGGCACAGGATAAAGTAAAACGTTAATAAAATTCATATGGAAAAATACAAAGCTAAAAATACCAAAATCAACTATGAAAAAAATGAAAGAGAGACAGGTGACTATATTCCTAGAGCTCATGTGTTATAAAGCACATACTCTTTTTTCATTGTGACTTTATTGAGGGAGAAATTCCACCTAATCTTATATCAGCTTCTCTGTCTCTCCCTTCCTGGCCCCTCAGGCTTATTCTCCTGAGATACTGGAACAGTCACTTCTCATTAAGAATAGAGGGAGAATGAATTCATTTCAGAGGAAGTGATATCACTTTGGTTTTCCCTGTTTATATTGGGGACAGATTGATTGGCATGCTTGCAATGCCGCTAATGCAGACATACATTAGCTAGGCCATGGACATGGGATCCATTCTCTGGAGCATCTCTGGCCTCAGGGGAGGAATGGTGATCATTATCTGCTTTCCTTCAGAGTTAGAGCTGAGCCTCCTAGAGTAGAATTCCCATTATCATCATCATTATAGTTGTTTTCCCTTAACTACTAAGGGATTTAGCTATATAATAATTAGGAGAGTTAACATGGCAGAGTAGTGGCTATTGAGCTGTTCTCAGAGTCAGGAAAACTTGCACTCAAGTTCTGCCTATGATACACACTGGTTATGTGTCCCCACTGGACAAGTCCTTATCCCCCCAGTACTTTGAGCAATTTTCTAAGTAAAGCAGTGGAAGTCATTTCTTTACTGGCATGGGATTCGATATGGAAACCAATGGTCTATTTTGGAGGACAATCCATTTGCTGTAAAAGAGATAGCCTTTGGGACCTGATTGGAACATGCTACAGATGTGATACAGGGGTGATTTGGGACTGATGCTATGAAACAGAGTGGATTATGAGGAACCTCTGGCAACTTGGTCTTGACATTGTACACACATAGAAGATGCAGTTCCTGAGGTCACAAGATTTCCTAATGTCATAGATTTAGAATTTGAAAGGACTTTAAAGGTCATCAAATCTAATCCACTCATTTTATGCATAAGATAATTGAGACAAATCAAGGCAACAAACACTAATTAAACACTTACTACGTGCCAGATACTGTGCTATGTACCAGGGATACAAATACTGCTTAAAAAAGACAGCTTTTGCTCTCAGGAAGCTTATATTGTAATGGGGGATACATAATGATAACGACACATGAAAGAGCTGAAAAGTCAGGGCTAAGGGAAGGTACCTAGACAAGGTGGGAAAGTCTGAAGAATCAGAAGCAGAGTTGGGAAAGGAATGAAAGATGGCTGGAGTGGGCCCATTCTGCGAGGGACTCACTGAGAGAGAAGGGGCCTTGGGATGGAGGGATCATCTAGGGTGAGAAGACCACAGGGTTGAGGAAAATTCCAGGGTCAGAAGGAAGCCAAGACCTTGGTGTAGTCTAAAGGGTCAGAAGCAGAGCTGTGAGAGTGACAGAGAAATGAAGTGATTTAACCAGAATCATACACCTCATAAGTGTTACAGGCAGGATTCAAAGCCAAATCTTCCTGACTCCAGCTTTAGTACTCTATCCATTATACTATCCTCCCTTTCAAAGCAATTTCCAACCAAACTGGGATTTGAACCCTGGCCCTCACATTAAAAAGGGTTTGAACGTCTACGGGTAGTGCATGTTAATATGGTAGCGTGGGAAGCCCTAAGGATACCTCTGTGAAATTCCTATCTCTCAGCAGAAGGGGAAGATAATGAAACTCCTTTGCCAAAAGCAGAGGAATAGGAATCTCAACAAAGCTCCGAGATCCTGTGTTAAAACCTTCTTGTGAGTGAATTTGTGTTTCCTACTAAGAAACACTTGGGTGTGTATGTGGCTACTTCAGAATCCTGAATTTTTCTTTGCAGCCTGTTTTGATTAAATGTCTTTTACAAATGATTTTGTGAGTCAAACTAGTTTGTTGTATAAGCAAACACACTGGATGGGTGCTTAAACTGTTGATTTGGTTACCAAAGAATGTGTTGGACGCTGGAAATAGTGAAGGCTCCCAGGGTTGGGGGCAGGGCATGTTACATAAGTACTGAGTGAGTGGCATAAGCCTCCCTTATCTATGGAAGGGCCTAACATTTATTAAATGTCCTCCAGTAAACAGAAGCCCTTCTCTTGCCTCTCAGCTCTCAAAAATGATTATATGGGTTGGGATTCTTTTTTACCTTTTTTATGTTCTTTTTATTTCTTCCTTGAAGCATGTAGAGTTATGGAATCAAAGTTTTAGAGCTGAAAGGAAACTTAGATTTCATTTATTTCAACTCCTTCATTTTACGGATGAAGAAACTGAGGCCTGGAGTTGTCTAAAGTCACACAGGTCATAAGTAGCAGAGCCAGGATTTCAACCCATGTCCTCTGTTAAAAAAAATCAACAGTTTCTCCGCTGTAGCATACTGTGCCTCTTTCTACATTCTTTTAAGACAAAGTTAATTCTTAATAAACTAGAGAATATAGGTGAATTGCACCAACCTCTTTTCCTTTCTCCTAGGAAGAGACCAACTTTTCCCTTATGGATGCATAAATACTATTGGATGATGTCAGAAGAACACAAACAGCACATGTTCTGTTGGTCACTCACCTAATACTTTTTGCTTTCTAAATTTGCTTATGGTTGAGTTACTTAATGGAAGCTGATACACTCAGCAAGTTTCAAGGAACTGACTTTGAAGAAAACATGAGGAATTATGACAGATGATTTAAAACTTCTGGCAAAACCCAAGGTTGAATCAGACATTTTTAGATCTTTGGTGCAGACTTCTCCCAACTGAAGTGGGTCAGTTTCTGATGTTTTCAACAGCCCTCAATCTATTAATGGATGTGACCTCTGTGTCCTTAGCAGTGCTTCATATTCAACATACATTTATCAAACCCCTACTATGTGCAATCTACTGTGTTAGGCACAGGGGACACAAAGTCAACAGTGAAAGCATCCTTGCCATAGTGGGCTTCTAACCTTCTGGAAGGTATAATATAGAGACACACAAATAAATGCAAAGTACTTGGAGAAGTTAGAGATAAATAATAACAGCTGTAGAGGGTCAAGGAAAGTTTCATGGAGGAAAATGTCATTTGATCTGAGTCCTGAAGGAAGATAGGGTTGAGAGGGGCAGGGTATGTTAACTCATTTGAAAAAAAAGTGCTCAGGATGGAGATTTGGAACACTCAAAGTTTAGGAGGAGGAATTGGATGATCAGATCTCAAAGAAAAAAAAAACACCCCAGTTAAATGCACAATGGGAGTATCTGGGAGAAAAATCGACACCAAAGCAAAAACAAAAAGAAAAAAGGAATTTCTAAGAGGGGATGAATAACAGTGTGTATGTGGGGAGAGGTCAGAGATAATGAAGCTTGCAAAAAAGTCATTGGATTTGGCAGTTAAGTTTAGGTAATCACAAAAAAGTAGGTTCAGGGGTATAGGGGAGCTGAAAGTCAGATTGTGATTCTGTAACAAAGGTGGAAATGGACTAGATCTGCCAACATCCCAAAGTGATCACCTTTGATTATGACATTTGAATACTAACACCGTAGTACATGTTGTGCTATTTGTATGAGGGAGAATGACACTTGGAGTTTGAAGTTGGGACGACCACCTGGACTTGGAGAATTCCAGGATGGTGGAAACCCAATTTTTAAGGCACTCAGGGATCAGTTTTCAAGATATCTTCCAGAGAGGAAGATATTGAATGACTGCAATAAATGACAGATAGTATTATTACTGCAAAAGGGAATTAAAAGGGCATCAATAATGGATTACCCACATACACAATTATTCATATCTGTAAGATATTCAAGGGGAAGTATGTGCCACCAACTTGTCATCTATAAAAAGGGAAAGATCATGAAAGATTCTTAGATAACGCAATCACAGAGGTAACTTTGCTGAATCATCATTTAGTTATTAAAATAAAAAATTAGGTGTAAAATATGAGAAAAATGTTTGCCAAGGTGTCCATCATTGTCACTGAGGATATCTTGTATGCTATTTAGATGAAAAATAGATTCCCTGTAAATTACAAGGTCTTCTGGTTGGTCCAGTTTACATGTAAGGCTGTGCTATGGCTCAGTGGATAGAACACTGGACTTCGAATCAGAAAGACTCTTCCTGAGTTCCAGTCTAGCCTCAGAAACTTACTGTGTGACCCTAGGCATTAACCCTGTCTTCATTTCAGTTCATCATCTGTAAAATAGGCTGGAGAAGGACTAGGACCCTTGTCAAGGAGAGCCCAAATGGGGTCATGAAGAGTTGGACATCACTGAAATAATTCAATCAAACTACACCAAACCTACTTACTAAAATTGATTGCTCGAAAGAGATCACCTTAGCAATTCATACAGGAACAACCAAATGGATGAAATAAATATTTATAGTTCACACAATGATATATAGTTGTATTGGAAGTCCATGAATTAGCACATCAACACAAATTACAAACATAAGTATCATACCTAAACAGTCAAATGAGCCCAAAATTGAATGGGAGGAATAATATGATATGTATGCATTTTTATTGCTAATTCAATGTGCTGTGACTGAATTTGCTTTCGGTTCGGATCACACTTCTAATAATACACACTTACACAACAAATAAGGATTATAGAATAAAGATTATAGTTTATTGCTTATAAGTATGGATGAAAGTTTATATACATCACCAAATCGGAGAAGCGCCTACATCTGGGTCAGTCTTCTGGGAAGTCCTGTTTCAGCCACCCAGAGTCCCGATTGGAAAGTCCCTGGTGACGCATCCATGCCTTGGTAAGATTTCAAAAGGTACAAAGGGAACCTCTCATGTTTATAGTGAATTTAGACAAAGAAGTCTAGGTAGAGTTTTATTTTCAAGCAAATGTTGGCCAGGAGCCTATCATCGTGGGAACATATCTGGAGCATAACAATGTTTTTTATAAGTTGTTTTTCTCTTCCAGCCACTTTATGGGCTATGACCAACAGAGGTCATTTAGCAGGCACGTGTGCTGATGCGGCCTATAACTTCTCAATGTGGAGGACTTATTTTATTTCCTACACAGCATTTGAGAAATTGTCTAGTGCTTTTAATGATCTCAAATTGCCTCTCAGTGCAAAGATTTTTCTTCTCAATGCAAACATTCTCTTAAGAGTAATGAGTGATCACAAATCTTGGAACACCAAAATTACTGAAGAATGAGAGGGATGGCTGACTCAAAGGGCAGTGGAGATATCCATACTGGGTTCAAGTAGACTGCAGAATATTTCCAGATACACCCAAGGAGGAGATAATGTTTCTAAACCTAGTTTGTCATATGTAGTTGATCTCTTGTTGACATATTGAAGCAATCAGATGGGCTGCTCTATGAACTGACCCAATATCTAGCTGTTAGAGAACTACTACATTGGAATGCAAGGCCTGACTCACAAGCAACTTTTTACTAGAACTTTCATGGCCTCCTTTACCTCCTTGTTTCTCAGACTGTAGATCAGGGGGTTGAGCATGGGTATCACAATACCATAAAACACAGAAGCCACTTTATCATTCTCTTGTGACTTGCTGGAAGAAGGTTGTAAATACATGTAAGAGAGGGTCCCATAGAAAATGGTGACAGCAGTCATGTGGGAGGCACAAGTAGAGAAAGCTTTGTGCCTCCCTGCAGCAGAGGGCATCCTCAAGATGGCAGCCAAGATGTAAACATAGGAGAAGAACACTACCAGCAATGTGCCTAACAGATTAAAGCCCACCAAAATGATTATCAACTTGACATTGACATCAATATTAGAACAGGAAAGGGCCAGGATTGGGGGCAAATCACAAAAGAAGTGATTGATGGTATTGGAATTGCAGAAGGACAGTGAAAAGAGAAATCCTGTGTGTGTGGTGGCATTCAGGGAACTCACAACATAGGACCCAATGACCAGCTGGATGCAGACCCTCTGGGACATGACTGTTGGATAACGGAGTGGGTTACAGATGGCCACATAACGATCTACAGCCATGGCAGCCAGAAGGTAACATTCAATTGCAGCAAATGTGCCATAAAAGTATAATTGTATCACACACCCTGAGAATGGGATGGATTTATCTGAGAC
>NW_020953954.1:2024997-2028116 GCF_900497805.2 Vombatus ursinus | reverse complement strand
GAAGACAGTAATGGAGTCAGGTCACAGCTTCAGCGGGGTAGCAGGGGGAAAAGAAACCCACCTGCAAAGGATTAACAGCAAACACTCTCTCAGCCCCAGCCTGAGTAAAACAAAGAAGCAACAATCCCATTTTGGGTAACAACAGAAACCCGTCTTGCAGGGCCCCTGGCTTCCTCCTTCAGAGTCAGTGTTTCCATGTCCAGGTCTTCAGTGGTTGTTTTTGAAATTCCCAGACCTCTCCAGGAAGGAGTTGCAGCACTTTGTTTGTTTGCATTCCTTTGCCCAACGCTTCCAACTTTCACTGACTCTGTTCCTATTTTCACACTCTTCCTACATGGGTGGCTGGCTGCCTTGCTTTGGAGGACCTCATCGATAAAAGTTTTCCAACATACGTAGTCACTTCCTGCATGAACATTAGAAATGGGGGGATCTAGTTACTGGCCTCCCTTGGAGTCTTACAGGGAAAGTAGAAGTCTTCCCAGGGTCTATGAAATGGTGGAAATCAATCTCAAGTCCTTCCTGGGATGCCTATTTAATACATCCCATATCCCAAGGGTTGAAATGATGTTCAGTGAGGAGTGATTTCAAATACAAAATCATCTGCTTCATATTCCAAGCCGTTCCAAATCTCTTTCCAGTCTTCTTAGACCTGATTCCCCACCGCTACTCTGGATCCAGTGACACGGACCTCTTCGCCGGGTTCCTTGAACAAGACACACCCTCTCCAGACCCCTTCCCCTGCTCTGAAACTCCATTCCTCTTCACCCTTCGCCTCTGGCCTTTCTGGATTTTGTTTTTGAAGTGTTAGCTAAAATCCCATCTTCTGCAGGAACGCTTTCCCAATCCCCTATGCCCCTCTGCTTAGATCAGCTCCCAGTTATCTGGTCTCATTTGTTCATGGTTGTTTGCCTGTTGGCACCTCCATTAGACTGGGAACTCCTTGAGGGCAGGGACCGGCCATGCTACTCCATGTATTTCTTCTGATTTAGAGAATGTCTAGTATGTAGTGGGCACTTCCTAAATGCTTCTTGCCAGGGCCAGTGAGTGGATGGACTTGAACTCAGGCTAGGTCTTCTGACTCCTCCCTCTGGTTTCTGCCGGTGCCCTCACTCCTGGCTAGCTCCCAACATTCTCTGTCCAAATGTTCTCTTGGTTTGGTCTTGGGTTAGCGCCCCAGGCCCAGTAACGCCTACGATGGACAGACCCCCTGAAATTCTGTGTTCAGACAGCAGAGGGCAGCCTTGCTTCATATATTCAAGCCAGTCAGGCACTAAAAACCTGTCTCTGGAGAGAAAAGGGGGCCTGGCAAACTGAAGTCTGGAGTAGCTCCACCCACCTACAGGTCCTCCCCATTTAGGCAAAAGGCAGCTGCCCTGCTGCCCCACCCAGCCCGCCCTGCCCATTACCCAATCCCTCCCTGTTGACACTGCACCAGGTGTGCTGAGGCCATACGCAGGTGTCTGTGCCCAGGAAAGGGGTAGGAATTCAGGAAAAGAGAAAGCCAATTTCCTCCTACATTGGGGAAACAGGTCTCTCTGTTGGTGCCCAGTCCAGGGCTAGGGCCTGGCAGTTAAGCTCCAAGCCTCAGACCAAGGAACACCCAAGGAGATGGGCCAACATTACAGCTACCCTTGCCAGCACCCAAGGGTGCCACATATAAGATGGCCCATCATATGAGAACCCTGGCAACCCCTACAGGTAGGCTTGTAGGCCTGAGGTGAACTCAGGGTATCCCTGTTCAGACCCTTCATGACCATCCCTGTGACCTCCTCCTAATGGCTGGCGGAAGAGGCTCTAGCTCCTGAGGCCCTGGACAGAAGGCTTGGCTGGTGTAGCAGGATTGGAGGAACACTGGAAGGAGTCTGGTGATCCAGCCCTCAGCACAGTGCTAGGCACAAATTATCAGTCCTTTCAGTCATGTCTGACTTCGTGACCCCATTTGGAATTTTCTTGGCAAAGATACTGCAGTGGTTTGCTGTTTCTTTCTCCAGCTCATTTTACAGATGAGGAAACTAAGGCAAAGAGGGTGAAGTGACTTACCCAGGGTCACACAGCTAGTAAGTGTCTGAGGCTGGATTTGAACTCAGGAAGAGGAGTCTTCCTGACTACAGCCTAGCACTCTGTCTGCTGTGCTACCTAGCCACCCTTGCCTGGCACATAATAGGTGCTTAATAGATGTTGATTGATTTCTGTTCTTATTGAATCCTTGCTATAAATACCTCCTCTGTCTATGAAAGTCTAGTACCCTGAGCTAGCCTAGGCCTGCCTGTAGGCTCAGGGGACCAGAAGTGCAGTCAAATGTCCCCTTGGCCCTCCTTCCTCTTGGTCCCCAACCCCCTCACATTCCAATTTCCGGCATGACAAAGGATGGTCCCTTTGGAAGAGCCAGAGTGACCCAAACAGGAGTGACCTTTAGGAATCAGGTTTAACCAAGTCTCAGCAGGGAAATCTAAGCTGGCCCAGATATGTTGCAAGGAGGAAGCCCCCCAGGTTTGTATCCACTGCCTGGTGGGGGGAGGGGGCTTGGCTGCCCCCATTACTGCCCACATCCCTATTGACTCCAGGCTCCCACTCAGCCCCAGCAGCCATCCCCAGCAGCAAGATCACATGCAGACTGCTCTCTCCAGGCTGGGCTTTAGCCAGAGGAGCTCCAAGCACTCAAAGACACTGACTGACTCACTGAATTTGACCGAGGGCCAACAGACTGCAAGGCACCACCCAGGGCAGCAGCCCCGTCAAAGTCCCAGAGCATGCCTAGCCTGCCCAGTCAGTCTCAGGGTGGGGCCGTGGCAGAGCTAAGAGGAGAGCCCAGGCATCCAGGCCCCAGGCCCTCCCTGAGGGCACTTTAGGAGGCAGGAGAGAGAAAGTAGGAGGAAGGGAAGAGGCAGGAGGCAGAAAGGAGAGAGAAGGCAGAAAGCAGGAGAGAGAAGGAAGGAGGGAGAAGGGAGGAGGAAGAAGGGAGGAGGGAGAAGGGAGGAGGGAGAAGGGAGGAGGGAGAAGGCAGAAGGGGGGAGGGGGGAGGGAGGAGGAAGGAGGGAGGAGGGAGAAGGGAGAAGGCAGGAGAGGGAAGGAAGGAGGCAGGAGGGAGGAGGGAGAAGGCAGGAGAGAGAAGGAAGGAG
>NW_020953954.1:2024729-2024897 GCF_900497805.2 Vombatus ursinus | reverse complement strand
AGAAGGGGAGAGGGGAGAGGGAGGAGGAAGGAGGGAGGAGGGAGAAGGGAGGAGGAAGAAGGGAGGAGGGAGAAGGGAGGAGGGAGAAGGGAGGAGGGAGAAGGCAGAAGGGGGGAGGGGAGAGGGAGGAGGAAGGAGGGAGGAGGGAGAAGGGAGAAGGCAGGAGAG
>NW_020953954.1:2019315-2024719 GCF_900497805.2 Vombatus ursinus | reverse complement strand
GGCAGAAGGGGAGAGGGGAGAGGGAGGAGGAAGGAGGGAGGAGGGAGGAGGGAGAAGATGCTGGGCTCTCCACTTCCAGGGAGGTGCCAGGCATACCTAAGGCCCTGATGGAGGGACAGCCTCCCAACGGAAGAGGAAGGAGCTGGGTCCAGACCTTTGGGTCACTGCCGCTCCCTCCCATAGGTACTTCTGCACCATCCCAGGTCCTCCTTTCAAGGCCTCTTCTTGGGGAATCCTGTTGGCCCACAGCTTGCCCCAGAGCATCCAGCCTCCACTCCTCTGGGGTCCCAGCAAGGCTCAGAGTTGGCCCTCAAGCACCTCACAGGCCCTCAGAGCCACTGGGGCCCCTGCCCGGTGAATCTTACCGCCCCCAGGCGTTTGTTTACTCTCTTGATTTCTTCACTACAAATTGGAGGCTGTCGGTTCCCAGGCTGCCAGGAAGGCCTGCTCCCTCTGAACAGAGGCCAATGCCTGGGACATTCAACTCAACAAACACCAATTAAACCCCTCCTCTGTGTGCTGAGGACCCAGAACAGCAGGAGCTGCTGAGGCCCTTCCAGACTTACTTGCCCGGGAGAGGCGGGGGAGGGAACAGCCCTTTCCCTAGAAAGGAGAATAGCCCTTTCCCCTTGGGATCAGCCCTGGGGGCAGGACGGGCCCAGCCTGTTTCTCTGGAATATCCCCAAACCAGGAGGGAGAGGAGGAGCAGGTCAACAAGCATTTTTGAAATTCAATTGTTATTTTATTTTCAATTCCAAATTTTCCCCTCCCCCTCCCATTGAAAAAGCAGGGAAAATCAAACCTCTTACCCATATGCCTTTGTTGTTCAGCTGCGCTGGCCTCTTCGTGGCCTCATTTGGGGTTTTCTTGGCAAAGGTACTGGAGCAGTTTGCCATTTCCTTCTCCAGATCGTTGGACAGATGAGGAAACTGAGGCAAAGAGGATGAAGTGACATGCCCAGGTTCACACAGCTAGGAAGTGTCTGAGGTTGGATTTGAACTCCAGGCCAGGCGAGCTAACTACTGCACCACCTAGCTGCCCACAAATAGGCACGGTCATGGAAAACAAATGAGAGGAGGGGAGAAAGTCTGCTTCAGTCTGCCCTCAGAGTCCCTCAGCTCTGTCTGAAGGTGGGGGGCATGGTTCATCAGGAGACCTTTGGAATTTGTCAACAAGCAGGGATTAAGCACTCTTCAGGCGTCAGACCAGGCTTGAGCCCTCAGGAAGGCAACCCCCCCAAAACCCTAAACCCAAATCCAGGCGCTCTCAGGAAGTGCCCAGGCTGACGGAGGAGATGAGCCGTGGACAAACCAGATCGATTCAGGAGAAATCTTCCAGAGAGAGTCGATGAAGGGCAAGCGTCAGCACCGAGGGCCGTTGGGAAAGGCTTCCAGTAGAAAGTGGGATTTTAGCGGGGATTAGCATGACTGATAGGGTACAGCTATGACAAATGCTCGGTGTTGGGAGATGGAGTGTCTTGCAGAAGGAAGGGCAAAAAGGCCAGGTGAGCCAGTGGGTCTTGTCAGTCAGGAGCTCCCAAGGTGAACATGTAGACTTAGGTCCTCCCCTCAGCAGATTCAGGAGATGCTATGTGCCAGGCTCTAGGCATGAAAAAAGAGGCCTTCAGGGGGAGCCAACATGGAATGAGCTGGACCATGCCTCTCCATCCCGTGCACAGGGGCAGCAGGTAAGGCCTCCTGCCCAAAGTAGGATTGGAGGTGCCAGGATTCTAAGTGATTGTGGGGAGAGAGAGTGTGCCAGGTCTCAGGGCACAGTCAGCCTGAATGGAGGCCTGGGGGGAGGGGTGAAGACGACCTGCAAGGTGGCCCAGGTGGCTGGACCAGGGAGTCCCTGGAGGGGAGTAAAGCCTAGGGAAGGCTTGCAAAGAGAAGCTGATGAGGGCTTAGAGCCCATCCTGGAGGTGCCCACTAGGGCCCCTGAACAGGGGGCGACATGGCCCAACCTGGCAGCTGAGGAGAGGAGACACTTGGCTGGACTAAGCAAAGATAAGGTAGAAGTCCTAGGAGTCTGGGGGGAAGGAGAGCCAGAACTAGGGTGACCGAGGGAAAGGAGGCAAACAGGCACTTATGTAAGAGCCTACTGTGTGCTGGGCATTGTGCCAAGTGCTTTATGACAGTGCTGGGAAGGCGGGGTTATCGTTATCCCCATTTTACAGTTGAGGAAACTGAAGTAGACAGAGGCAAAAAGAACTGACCAAGGTCACACAGCTAGGAAGTGTCTGAGGCTAAATTTGAACAAAGGATTTCCTGCCTCCAGGCCCAGGTCTCTCTCCACTGTGGTGCCACCTAGCGGCCCGGGAACAGAGTCCAGGCGGCATCCTTTGGGACTTCTCCCATGATGCCCCAGAAGCCTCTTCAGCCCTGGAATTCACACCTGGGAAGAACCTTCTGCCCTTTGGCCCCTTCCTCTGATCCGAGGGCTTCTCCCCCAAACCTCCATTTAAGAAGGGCGCCCAGGCCGGCCATAGCTGCAGCCTGAACTTCTCCACCATGCTTGCCCACCCCTACCCCTCATCCTTAGCTTCCGTTCATGTGTTTGTCCTTGCGTCATATTCAGTCGCGTCCCCTTTTGGGGTTTTCTCGGCAAAGACACTGGAGGGGTTTGCCATTTCCTTCTCCAGCTCATTTTACATATGAGGAAACTGAGTCAAAGGGGGTGGAGTGACTGGCCCAGGGTCACACAGCTAGGAAGTGTCTGAGGCTACATTCAAAAGGTCTTCCTGACTCCAGGCCCAGCTCTCTATGCACTGCAGCGCCACCTAGCCGTCCTTTTTATGTGTGGTCTTCCCAATTAGAATGGAAGCTCTTTGAAGGCAAGGACTGCCTTTCCATGTGCTTGTATTTGTATGCCCAGAGTTTTAGCACAGCTCCTGGGCACATAAGTCACTTGCACAGCCCTCCCTCACTTAAATCCAATTCACTTGCATGTCATGGCATCGCCTAACCCATATCATGGACCTCTTGGAGAACAGCAAAGGTCAGGGCTTAATGGTTGTTGACTGAGTGACTGATTGGAGAGAAGGGGTCTTAGGGGAGATGTGTTCCGAAGGCAGATTTGGCCCACGACCAGGGCTGAGGGGGAGGGTGGTGCTGGAGACAGAAATGGGGGAGGGACATCGAGAGGTGGGTTTGACTTGGGGGGTGTAGCAGAAGGCAGAACACGGCATCGCCATCCACAGCCATCCACAGGCGGCCAGGTCGGGCCGGCTCTGGGGAATTACTTTGTATCTACACTGTTGCTACATTGTAGCTACCTTGTGTCTCATTTTCTCTGTTTCCCCACCTCCCCCTTCCCTTCTAGGCGGCTCCTGGACCGTCTTCTGTACTTGTATCCCTAGTACTCTTCCCAGGCCTGACACATGGTAAGACGCTTAACAATGCCTGTTGAATGAATGAATGAACGAATGAATCTTGAGCTATTACAATGAAACTCAAGGGGCTCGGGAGAGGCAGCAGCGGGAGGGGGACCGCGGAAGGATTCGAGTCGGCGACAGACCCGGTACGACCAGAAGAGAGGGTCCTCCGGCAGGCGGCCCATTTGGCCCCGCAGGCCACATCTCTGGTTCTTCTCCCTCTCTCTCCCTCTGGGCCTGCCTGGTCCGCAGCCTAAGTCCCTCTTTGTCAGCGGCTAGAAGAGGCAGCCTCCCCGACTCACAATAAACACCCAATCAATGAGGCCCGGGCCCCCTCCCCCGCCCCCCCCCGCCCCCCCCCGGCCCCGGCAGCCTCGCGCAGAGGCCCGGGCCCCATGGCAGCCCCGGCCACCGCTGCCCCCTCCCTCCTTCCCAGGTGCTCGCTAGCTCGGTCGCCTGCTCGTTCTCTTTCTGTCTGTCTCTGTCTCTCTCTGTCTCTCTCTGTCTCTCCTCCGTCTCTGTCTGTCTCTGTGTCTCTCTCTCTCTCGCTGGCTCGCAGGCTGACGTCACCTGCCCCTGAGCCGCCCGCGCTGATTGGCTGCGGGTGACGTCAGGGCCCTTTTTCTCTAGGCATGACCTCATCCTCCAAGCTCTCCCCCTCCCTCCCCGTCCCCCCTCCCCCGTGCCCCCCCTCCCCCCGCGGCCGCCGCAGTCCTCGCTTTCCCGAGCCAGAGCCGGAGCCCCGCAGCCCCGGTAAGGCGCGGCAGGCCCGTCGGAGCCCGGCCTCATCCGTCCGTCCGTCGGTCCGCGGGCACCCGGGGGTGCAGGGGAAGGGGCGGCGCGTGGCTGTGCCCGGGGGGGGGGGCGTGGGCGCGCGCCGGTGAGCGCCAGGCTGGATTAGGGAGGGTGCGCGCGCGGAGAGGAGCGGGGCCGGGGCGCTCCCGGCGGGCTGCGCACCGAGCTGCCCGGCCGCCCAGTTCTCCCTTTGACCTTGGCCGGCCCGTCCCGGCGGCGGCGGCGGCGGAGGCTGAGCTGCCGGGCCTGACCCGGGGGCGGCGGCACGAGGTGAGTGCGGGGATCCCTCCGGCAGCCACTCGCACCCGCCCGGGCACTGCCGAGCCTAGGCTGACCGACGGACTTAGCGACGGGGCCCCGGGTTGGGAACTGGGGCTAAACCGGTCGGCTTCCTGCACCTGGGCCCCGGGGAGCACCTCCGGGCAGGTGAGCGGCCCCGCTGGGGGGGGAGGGGACGCCGCGGGCTGAAGATCAAAGGCAGGGCGGGGCTCCAGGTGCAGTCCCCCTTCCCCGCTGCCTTCCCCCACTTCTCCTGGGGCCCAGGCCCGAGCTCCGACTGACCGGCCAAGCGAGGAGGATCCAGTAGAGGGGGCCGAGAGGAGGGTCTTCTGGCCCACCCAGACAGACAGCCCCCCTGCTCCCCGGGCGGCGAGAGTGATGTGGGTGTAGGGAGTGGAGCGCACCTTTGTGTGTGCGGAGCCCCCTCCCCGCACACACGTTGGGTTTCTTGCCTGCGCCAGTCTGAGCCTGGCCCCAGGGAGGGGGCTGCGCCCCAGCCTTCCTTCTCATATCTGTCCTCTTCCGTGATGGGATGGGGGGTGGCGCCGTAAGGCATCGGGCATCATCTCCCTGCCTTGGTCCACACACACACTCACACACTTGCCTGCTGGGCCTTGGCTGGATGGGCTACCCCCAGGTTAGATAGATGCTTGTACCCACCTGGGCAGCAGTGTTGGGGAAATGGAGATTTCAATCTGGCCCGACAGCCTGCAACCCTAGGGCTGTGTCTCCTGGGCTCCCGTGAGCTGTGGCAGACTGCTGTGGGGGAGAAGAGGGAGGGAGCTGGGCAATGCAGAAGGTTGGGGGGGGGGCCTGGGAAGGCCTGGCTGGACCCAATTTGGACTGGATCCGTCTGCTTTGGGAGGCTTGTCGCTAGGGAAGCAGGTACATCATCCTCCCACCCCAAAACACACACACACACACACACACACACACACACACACACACACACACACA
>NW_020953954.1:2016184-2019305 GCF_900497805.2 Vombatus ursinus | reverse complement strand
ACACACACACACACACACACACACACACACACACACACACACACACATACAGAGAACAGACCTTCCAATTGGAGACCACCAGCTCCTTCTTGTAGGACTGACTGCCTGACTCATCTAGGAGGGGAGGGGAAAGGAAGCTGCAGATCCCTTCTTCTTCTCCCCTCCTTTCCTCTCCTCTTCCACCTCTCCTCTACCCTCCCCTCCTCTTCTTTCCCTTCCTCCACTGGCTGGTGCCTAGGTGGCAGGCTCAAGAGCTCTCCGTGTTCCTCAGGTCCCTGCCTTTGCTTGTGTCCGGCACACAGGGGCCCTCCCGTTTATTGGTAGCTGCTCCTGAGATTCAGTGAGCCACAGGGGGAGCTGGGGTGGGTGCCTCCCCTCTGCTTTGCAGTAGGAGACTAGAGAAGGGGAGAGCATCACCCCCTTTGCCCAACTGCACCTCCTATCATCCCTCCAGAAGGGAATGAGCATAGGTTTTGCTAGGCTAGGCCCCTGGAAGCTCAGGGATCCCAGGCTGGGACACGGAACCCTAGGGTCCCTAGTGTTCAAGGGAGGCTGACCAGTGACTGACCAGAGGCGTTCAGTAAACATTTACTGTCGGAATAAACAAATGAGTGTTGAGTGGTGGTGGAGGCTGCTGCCTGCTGCTGCTGCTGCTTGGTTCCCCTTCTACCCAGGATTCTTAGGGATAAGGCAGGTAAGGGAAAGGAAATCTTTGGCAGAGAAGAGTCAGAGGAAGCCCGGGCAAAAGCTGGTCATTGCCAGTCTAATGGAGGAGACAACATGCAAAGCTAGATGTGCAAAGAAGCTACAGGGGTCTGCTGGGGGTAATGGCAGAGGAAGGTGCTGAGGCTGAGGCTGAGGCAGAAGGGGCCCTGGCCCTGCAGTGGGCCATTTCCTGGCCTGGGGCAGTGAGCAGGGCCATCTTCAGGTCTGGCTGCAGTGGGACAAGGAAAAGAGCTGGAAGCCTAAAGGGTGTCAGGGCCCAGCCTCTACCAGGTGCACCCTAGAGGGCCTTCGGAGGGAGGGAGGGAGCATCTTTGGCGAACTCAGCTCGAGCTGAGCCAAGTCAATAAGCTTCATTAAATACCTACTATGTGCTAGGCACTTTGGCTACAAAGACAAAAATGGAATGGACCCTCTGAGGCTTCCATTCAGCTTGGCTGTGGGGGGAAGCAGCGATGTTCAGGGGGCTCATTCCTCAGCCGCTTCCGCCCCAGCAGGTCCTTCGCTAGCATCAGGAGCCACTAAGAATGCTGGGCAGCCCGCTCCAGAGATCACTTTAAGGCCAGGCTCTGACATCTGGGAGCCCTATGACCTTGGCAAGTTGCCTCACTTCTGAGGTCCTCTGTGTACCCACCTGTAAAATGGGACTACTCGTACCATTAAAACAAGATTCTGATCCTCTTAACAACATTAGGATGGGGGCTGCAACATGCTCCTCCCGTGGCCTGAGGAATGGCCCCCATTATCCTTCTGTGCTCTTGTAGAGGAGAGGAAGCCTGAGTTCATGATTTGCACCATGGCCACATACTTGGGAAGGGGCCCAGCTGGCACTCCAGTTGAGTTTGGTTATCCTACACCTGGTGGCCTTTGGGGTAAAGAGCAGAGTTCAGGCAGAGGTGCCTTGGCCCCCATCCTCGAAGCCCTGTGGCATGAGAGGGGCTGCCTGTCTGAAGGGTGATGAGGAGCGGCAGAAGAAAGCTAAGGATGGACACCAGGCTTGTGGTGGAGTCACTGATGACAAGCCATGGTTCGTCCCCACGGATCTAGGTTTCACCCACACAATGAAAGGGTTGGGGCAGACCTGAGGAAGAGCCTAGGTGATATGCCCAGGAGAGAGGACATGTGGTCAGGACCCTTTCCCAACAGTGGCAGAGATTTGCTGAATCATCTTGGCCCAGTGTCTTCTCCCTGGGCCTCAGTTTCCCCATCTCTAAAGTGAAGTGGTTGGACAGGAGGATCCCTGGGGCACTTTCTTCTTGAGAACTGGACCAGGCTCTGCCTATGCCAGTGATTGAATTCTGCCCTTCTAAGGATGGACTGTAGAAATGAATGGGGGAGGGGAGGATTCTAGATTAGGACAGCTCACTTCCTGAAGATCTCTAAGCATTCCGAGCACTACCTCAATCAGCCTGGGGGCATCCCAGATACCTTTGGCTTAGCTAAGTGGCACTTTTCTAAAATCCCATCCCTGAGCAGCCCCCCCCCCAATCCATCCTACTGGTGTGCCAGCCATCCTCTCTCCATCCCATTAAAGAATCCTGTAATCTTGGCCCATCTATCCCAACCTTCCACCCCCACCCCACTAGCAAAATCTTTGGAGTACGATTTATTTCAGCAAGCATTTCTTAAGCTCCCATTGTGCCAAGTACCAGTGCGTAAACAGGATATAAAAGAGATCACCCCTGCCCTCCTGAGGTGTTCATTTTTATAGAGGGGCGTGGCTCCATTTAGATGGGAATTTCTTCCTTACACAATACCCCCAAATTTGCCTTCTGCGACTTGGTTCTGGCTTCAGCTGAGCGGGACAAGCCTACCCACATTTCTTCCCCTCAGCAGCCTTTTAGATATTGGGAGATGGCCTTCATACTCTACCCCACAAAACCTTTTCCAAGCTAAACACTTCTTTGGAGGAGAAAGGCCTGACCTGTCCTGGCTTCCTGTATAGGAATGAGGTCAGGGCATAACTGGAGAGGCATTTTCCTTCCTCTTGGTCCCCCCACCCCTCACTGTGAGCTTGCCTGTAGGGCCCCAGGTGTGCCAAGATGCTGGGTGTGTGTTTGTATAAGCATATTTGTGTCTGTGCGATCTCCAGTGGTGCTGTGCTGTCCCCACAGGAGAGGGGGTGCTAGCGTGCGTGCACTCATGTTTATGAGCCTTCAGCTGGGCGGAGGGCCCCCCAATGTGAAGTCAGGGCCGCAGAGTTCGACTTGTGGCTGCGTGACTTCTTGACTGTGACTGACCTTGGACAAGTGCTGAGTGTTCTTGGGGTCTCTGGTGCCCCATTATTTATGTGAGGGTTGAGCCAGCTCTAATATGCCACTCAGCTCTGATCAGGCAGTGGGTTATGGACGGGGGTGATCTGGAGGGCTTGCTACATACAGTGAACATGTTCTCATTA
>NW_020953954.1:2009864-2016174 GCF_900497805.2 Vombatus ursinus | reverse complement strand
GGGGTGATCTGGAGGGCTTGCTACATACAGTGAACATGTTCTCATTATCCAGGATCGAAGTGGGCAGAAGGTGCCTGTGAGGGTAGGATGGAGGGGAAGGGTCTGTGGGCTTATGGAAGAGATCCTGAGGCAGCTGCCTTCTTGTTTGCTCCCTTAGGCTGATTCTTGACCCCCAGCCTCCCTGCCCTTCCTCCTTGGTGGCTGAGAGGCTCAGTCCCCTCCCTGGAGGCCCACCAGAGAAGTCTGCAGGCCTGTCTGACCTGGATACAGCAGGCAGTGCTTGAGAGAACTAGATTGTGTGGGGATCCCCAACTTGTAACCTTGGACAAGTCATTTCTCTTTGGGCCTTTGTTTAGGGCAAACCTAAGTTGATCACTAGTGGATCCTCTAAGACCTCTAGTCTCACACACCAACAGTCTCTGTTCTCTGGGCCCCTGCAGGGGTTGGCCGATCGATTGCAGAAGATTACCTGGAGGAGGCAGGGCTGAAGCAAAGGTTGGCTAGGGTCAGGACAGGCCCAGGTGAGAGACCAGAGGAGACCCCCACCCTTGAGAGCTGAAGAAGAGGGGCTGGGAGGGCTGATTAGGGCAGGCCTCGGAAGCGCTCCAGGTGCTGGGGGTAGCTCCTTCCCTTCAGAGAGCAGAGCCCCCATGAGTAATGACCCTGAGGTCTCTGGCAGGACAAGGATTTCAAAGCACTTTTCCCACAAGAGCCCTGAGAAGCAAAGGCTACCAGGATTATTCTTGTTTATCAGAAGAGGAAACTGAGGCTCAGAGTGGTTCAGTGGGTAGCTTACCCTGGGCCTTACAGCAAGCAGGTGTCAGAGGTGGGACTGAAGGCCATCCTGGATGGGTCGTGGTTGAGAGATGTTGGGGGCAGGGGAGTTAGTTTGGGAGGTTGTTGACATTGGATAATGAAGTGTCGGATGATGGAAGAGACAGGCGGGGAAGACCCTGGACGGTCCACATCCTGCCTTGACACTGGTCCTCTCCGGCCATTCCCTCCCTTGTCACCCCACGGTCCTCTCCAGCCTCAGCTCAGGGGCCCGGTTCTCTCCACACCTTCCTCCTCTCCCCATATTACTTTGAATTGACTTTCCTTGGACCAGCTTAGTGACATCACTGTCACCAGAAACTCCCAGGTGAAGAGGCTCCGGCCACCAATGCAGAGTTAGTCTACAGTTTAGTTTGGGAGAGGTGCCCCGGTTCCCCCAGGCAGAGGCAGACCTGAACCCCAGCCTCCATGATCGCCATTGCGGCTTCCTCTCCTTCTTTAGCTCTCTCCACACACACTTCGGGGCTCTTCCCCTGACCTGCCAGTAGAAGGGCAGGGGCTCTGCTCAGCTTTGTCTTTGCACCCCCAGCAGGAGCACAAGGTGTTTAATCAACACTCATGACAGTGGAGCAAATTGAGTGGCAGGCTGAGGAGCCAGGCAGTGGGGAGCCATGGAACATTCTTGAGCAGAGACTTGATGAGACTTAAATTTGTCTCTTCTGAATTATTAGACCTCCTACTCTTCTTCCTGTGTTGTATCAGACTGGCTCCTCTGTACTGTGGCTTGGACAGGTGAATGGCTGTCTGCATCTCTCCTCCCCCTCCCCCTCATTCTAGCTCAAAGGTCCTCCCTCTTGCAAGACTCTGGGAAGGTCTCACTGGGCACAGCCCCTCATGCCTATACTCCTGACAAGCTATAGCTCAGATGCCTCCCAGGCTGCCTGGTTCTGTTTGGCTCCAATGGGCAGAACTACCCAAGTTGTACCAGAGAGGACCATTGAGGCTTGAGGTCAGAAACTTGTCCTAACCTCAAGGGCTGCATTGAGGTAGTGAGCTCTCCTCCCTGGAGGTCTGTGCTTGTCAGGTATTAAGCATTGGAGGCAGGGGTGAGCCCTGGGCTTCCTGACCTCCTCCAGGGTGCCAGGCCTGGTGCTTAGCACTAGCCATTCACATAGGAAAGGAAGCCTGCCCCTGCCTTCAGTAAGCTGACATAAAACATGCCACCGATGAGTAAATGCTGGTGAGAGACATATAATTACATGTACATTCATATGTCTATAGATAGGAGACAGGCCAGCTTCTGACCAGGAGAATGAGGAAGGGAATGCTGTTCCATCTGGAACTGGGGCCTTCAGAGGCAGGGTTGGGGGAGTGGGGCTGTGCCAGGCCCGGGACAGTGTGGACCAAGGCGCTGGTGCAGATAGGAAATGGAAGGGTAGGTATGAGGAGGCACAGGCAGGCCTGTTAGACCAAATGGAAAACGTAGCAGAGAGAGATCCCAGTCATTGGCCTCGATCCCAAAGGGCTCTGGGCACCAACCAGAGGAATCTAGAACAGGGGAGCCAGAGGGTTAGTCGTGTCTGTGCTTTGGGAATATCAACATTTCAGTCACGTGGAAGGTGGATTCCCTAGGGGAGTAACGGGGGTTATTGAGGAGGGAGGCCATGTGGAAGCTGTAGGTGGTGATACTGAGGGGAGTGCCGGTGAGCTGGAACGCGAGTGGTGGCCAGGGGAGGGAGAGACAGATTCTAGATGGGCCATTGGGGTGGGAACCAATATGTGGGGCAGAGAAGCTGAGACCCCTGTGCCTGGAAGGGTGCTGGTGCCCTTGGCAGAAATCAGGAAGGTTGAGAGTGTGGGGGAGGGCTGGAGATGGAAGGAGATTTGCCTTCCCCCCAACCCTGGAGCTGTCCAGCAGGAGGCTGGAGAGGGATGCAGGGCTCCGGGCAGGCCGGCGCACACCTCTGAGTGGCTGGGGCATCTGCCACGGTCTGGGGGCTGCCAATGACCCCCAACTGCATCATCCTGCAGCCCCATCCTGCTGTCACTGGGAGGCCTCGCTCTGCTCCAGCTGTTGCCTGGTACTTCTGCTGTTGCTATGGCGACCACAGAGGTGCTAACTTGCTAATGAGTCCCCTTGGGCCACAAATAACAATAATATCCTGGTTAATAGGCCCAGGAAAGATTCCTTGGGACCAGGCTAGAGGGAAGGAGGGAGGCAGAGCCTGGCTTGGGGAAGGGATGGGGGTGGGGATTGCCTTGGGTCTTCCCTTCTCTCCTGAAGGCCCAAGCCCAGGGACGCATGGGGGCCCCAGAGCCCGTCCTTTTACAGAAGAGGTGATTGAGCTGGGGAGAAGCTTTCTTAGGGGTCACAAAGACAGAATTTGAATCCAGGCCCTTTGGCTCCATATCTTGTGTGTTCCACTCTACCAACGACATAGACCAGGAGAGGCCTGGAAGCCAAGAGGGTCAGCTGCAGCTGCCCACAGCGCCAGGGTCCTAAGGTGGGTACTCCGTGATTCACTGCCACCATTTTGGAGGTTTCAGGGACTGAGCAGGCTCAGAGGCACAATCACTAGCCAGGGTCCTGGTCAGAGACTCCCAGTTCAAATCCCGGTGGTGCTGACTCATCAGAACTCCTATGGGAATTTATAGGAATTCCGAGGTTTTATAGAGCACTTGAGGGGGAAATGGGTAGCAGGAGAGAAGGGGGAGCATTACCATCCTCATTTTGCAGCTTCAGAGAAAGGACCAGGTAACAAAACAATTGCCCCTGCCCTCAAGGGGCTTCCATTCTCCTGCAAGATATTGAAGTAAACCGATAAGAAAGTGGGAGGGGAAGGAGGAGGGAAGAGAGCTAGTTCCACCCAAAGAAGGCCTCTTGGAGATGTGGAACCCTGAGAAGAACTGAGGAAGGAAGGTCAGGATTCTCTGAGGCCCAGTGGGTCAGGAGGGAGTGCACCCCAAGCGCTTGGGGGACCAGAAACAGCTGTTCGGGTAGATCGTGGAGTAGTACATGGAAAAGAAGGCTATGAAATAAACTTGGCGAGATAGGTGGGTGTGAGATTGGGAAGGGCTTTACAAGCCAAGGTGAAGGGTTTGAGTTTTACCTAAGAGGCAGGGAGGCAGGGTAGATGCTTGAGCAGAAGGGTGATCTGGTCAGAATCTGCCGTAGGAAGATCTTTGGGGTAGCTGTGTGTAAGATGAGGTTCTAGCCTCTTGTCCAGGGAAGAGGGGATAGGTGTCGGACCTGGGCTGATGGCTGTGAAGCAATCCCCAAATCGTAGTGGACAGTGACTTGAGGGGTCTGCCACTTGCTTGGGTGTCGGGCTGAAGCAGAGGGAAGGACCCAGGTGATTCTGAGGACCGGTGATCCCCTCAGCACAAAGAGGAGGTCTGGACAAGGGACAGATAGGTGGCAGTTTGGCTTGAACTAGGTAATATGGGATCTCCAGGTGGAGTGGCCAGCAGGGAGCTGTTGGGGCAGGCCTGGGCTTCAAGGGAGTATTGAAGACTGGCTGCATTGGTTTGGGAATCAGCTGGCATGGAAATGATCATTGAACTCATGGGAACTGGTGAGAACTAGCTCCTCCTTGAGGGTGTGGAGAAAAGGCTTTTGGGGTTGAGACAAATGAGCCAGAAAGCTGAGGTCTGTTTGTTGGTTTGGTTTTTAAATTTGATTTTTTGTTTTCCAATAAGGATCTACTTTCTCTCTCTCCCACCCCCATTAGGGTGTGAGCTCCTCTGAGGGCAGGGACTGTCTTGCCCCTCCCTTTGTATCCCAAGGGCTTGGCACAGCACCTGGCACACAGTAGGTGTTTAATCAGTGTTTGCTGATTGGCTGACTTACCCAGGGTCACACAGCTAAGCCAGGTGATGTCCAAGCTGGAATTTGAACTCAAGGCTCTCCTGTTTGCTTGTCTCTGAGCCTCTCTGTCTTCGTGATTGGACAAAATGATCTGAGGCCCATATAGCTGTAATGGAGTCGCTGGAGAGCAGGATGAGGCTCTGTTGGAGGACCCCAGGACTCCCCGCTGGCACAATCCATTTGGGCCTCGTGGGGAAGGGACTATCCCTGCCCCCCCACAATGAGCTACCTTGTGTTAGTGAGCTGTCCCTGTCCCTGTGAGTGCTCACACAGATAGCCTCAGTGGGCTCACTGGCCTTGCACAGCTCTGAGAATCTGTGATTCCTGAGGAGGGGGGAATGGAGTGGGCCCTCATCTGCTTCCACCCTCATCTTACTGAGGATCAGTGTAAGGCACTTAGCAGCACAGTGCTTGGCACGTAGCAGAAACCACATGGCTGCTCGCTCTTATGGCAATGTTGAAGCTGGAAGACCCCTTGCCTGCCGTCTGCCCTTCATCTGTGCCCCATGCCTGCCGTTCCCAGCATGCTCCCGGCTCAGCCCCCATGGCACTGATCCAGTATCTTGGGAGGAGTCTTGGCTTTGCTTTAGGTTTTGCACTGACCTCTCTGTGGATAATGGAAGGGAAGCCCCTTGAGGGCAGGGACAGTCTCTTTTCTTTTTTCTTTATCCCCAGTGTCTGGCACACAGTAGGTGCTTAACAAATGTTTGTTGAGTGAATGTCTCCCTGCCCATATCCATTCATTTGCCAAATAACCTTCTTGACATCTCTCCTATAAAGGGGGAGGGGAGGGAAAAGGAAGAGAAAGAACATTTATGTGGCACCTACTAGGTGCCTAGCACTGTGCTGAGTGTTTTTTTCCCAGGCCCTCATCACCTCACACCTGGACCATTGTCTCGATTTTCTCCCCTCTCCAGGCCATCTCACACTTGGCTCAAAGTGTCTGACCTTGTCTCTCCCTCCCCCTGCCCCTTGCTCAGCCTTGACCTTTCTGTAGAGTTTCCTATATTCTTATACCTATTATCTGTCTCCCTGGAGGTTTGTAGCCAGGATTATCCCCATTTTATAAATGAGGAAACTCGAGGCAGAGAGCACTGGAGCTCCTCGACCACACAAGTGGTGTCAGAGGCAGGCTTCAAAAGTGGGTCCTCCTGACCCCTGTTCCAGGGCTTGCCTGAGGGCTCATCGGCTAGTCCAGTACCCCAACTTTATAGATGAGAAGATTGAGGCTCAAAGAGGTTAGAATCCAGTCCAAAGGCAGCATCTGGGCGAAGTCGGCACCTCTTCAGGGTCTGGCTCGCTGATTGCATGGGCCACCCTTTCGTTTCCTCTCATGGCTCCCATCGCCCTGCCTTTGTACCAGCTGTCTTCCAGGCCTGGGTGCCCTCCCCTCACCTCTGCTTCTAGAATCTTTGCCTTCCCTTGGGGCACAGTATGGTGGCCTTCTCCAAGAGTCTCCTGGCTTTGGGTCATTCTCCCTTCCCTCCAGGTCTTGGCAGGCAGACCCCTCCCTGAGATGGCCCCTCAGGCTCAGCATGCCTGGATCTCAACCTTGATCTGGAGTTTCCTCTTCCTGCTTAGCCTCAGTGGGGGCCCTGAGCTACATCCTCCCCCGCATCTCGTGTGTGTGTGTGTGTGTGTGTGTGTGTGTGTGTGTGTGTGTGTGTG